>NW_021703777.1:114704484-114980946 GCF_005190385.1 Monodon monoceros
ACTCTCAACCACTGCGCCACCAGGGAAGCCCAATAACGTTAATATTATCGTTGCTTCTATTTTCTATGTATCTAACATTTCTCTAAAGTTGAGCAGCCTTACCTCCCAATTTATAGTGATAACAGTTTATGTGTAAATAGGGAAGATTTTCACTTATGCAGATGGGCCTCAAGACATACAAACAGACACTCAAAGAGAAAGAGAAAAACTCAAGAGCATACACACACACACACACACACACACCCCTACCCATTTGATCCTCTGTTTACAGAATGACAGACAAGTGAGTTCATTTTCCAGATAGAGTTAACTCATTCACATATCATTTAAAAAAATAGAATGGAAGTCTTGCTAGATACAGTAAACCTTTCCCTGCCTTCTAACTCGGACTGTTCTGCACATGATTTGCTTATCTCCTTGTGCTCTAATGAACTGACATCCACAGAGTATAGGGCACTTTACATTAGATGGTTCCAGTCAGTGATGCTAATGTTCATATATCAGCTTTTTGTAGGTTTTTCTTTCTTCATCTTCAGAGATAAAGCTCTAGATATTAGCCATTTCTGGCTGCTATTCTCTGCCAGATATGCCAGTGTAGTGCAGTGTGAGAGAGTCTAGGCTTTGCATCCAGATAGGCCTGGGTTTAGATACTAGCTCAGCTGTCTTCTAGGTATCTGGCTTGTCTGACTATAAAATAGGGATCGTAATATCCGCCTCCTGATGCGTGATGAGATTAAAAATATATAATAGCCACCACATATTGAGCATTGAATATATATGTGTTCCTTGTCACCACCCTCTACACTAGAGGGTGTAGAAACGCACTAGAAACATTGGACCATCCTGCTTCTGACCTCTTCCTTCCTGTCATCTGTGATCTAGGCATCTACATAACCAGGAAGGTTTGAATTATGTCTGAACCAAAAGTCAATGATTATAATAGAAATGTTTATTAGAATAAATAATTCTAAGTGTACACTGACTATTAGCAGAATAAAGAACGTAAGTCTAAGGGCTGAGCAATTTTGACCTTTAAGTAGGTAATATTTGAGATGGTCCTTGAAAGGTGGATAGAATTTAGCCTGAAAGACACAGAGGTAGAGAAACATTCTTTTTTTTTAAGTTTGTTTTTGTTTTTGTTTTGGCTGCATTGGGTCTTCATTGCTGCACATGGGCTTTCTCTAGTTGCGGCGAGTGGGAGGCTACTCTTCATTTTGGTGCATGGGCTTCTCATTGCAGTGGCTTCTCTTGTTGCGGAGCACGGGCTCTAGGCGCGTGGGCCCTAGAGCGCAGGCTCAGCAGTTGTGGCACGTGGGCTTAGTTGCTGTGCGGCACATGGGATCTTCCCAGACCAGGGATCAAACCCATGTCCCCTGCATTGGTAGGTGGATTCTTAACCACTGCTCCACCAGGGAAGTCCCAAGAAGCATCCTTTACAGAGGAAATGGATGCCTGGCCTAAAGGATGAGCATTTGGAGAATAAGGAGTAGTTCCATTTGTTCCTTAGAGAGTGTATGTGGGGGAAGATAAAACTCAAGAAGGAATATGGGCCTGTTTCATCAAGGATTCTGAGTGCCAGGTAAAGGAGTTTAACTTAGTGGAAAATAAGGAGTTGTTACTATTTCCTAAGCAAAGGAGTTTTGCTTTAGGAGGATTTTTCTGGTGTTAGCATAAGGGATATAACAGAGTTGGGAGAAATAAAAGTGGACAGATCATTCAGGAAGTTATTAGAGTGGTTCAGGCAAAAAGTAACAGGGCCTAACCCTTACACATTGCTAGTAGGAGTGTAAATTTGTACAATCTCTATGAAAGGCAACTTGGCAATATCTATCAGTATTACAGATGCACACATTTTCCTCAGCAATTCTACCTGCAAGGATTTATGCTCAGATATACTTGCAAAAGAGTGAACTGATGCACCCACAAGGTTATTCATAGTAGCATAAAAATCGCAAGGACTCATTGGATAATTAGAGCAATCCATACAATAGAATTATAGTACATCTATACATTAAGAATGAGGAAGTCCCTTATGCACTCATTGAACAATTTCCAAGATTTAAGTTTAAAAAAATCAAGGCATAAAACTGTGTGTCAGTTTGCTTCCATTTGTGTTTTAAAAATAAAAAAAGAAGAGGAAGAATACATATACATACTTGGTTTTGTATACATAGTATATTTCTGGAAGAACACACATACCAATGATGTTGGTGGCGTCTTGGTAAAAGAACTGAGTGACTGAAAGACAGGAGGAAGAAGAAGATTTTTTACTGTATACCTTGTTGTGCCTTTAGAATTTTATATGATGCAATATTACCTAGCCAAAATAAGTTTTAAAAGCAGTGAGGCCTAAAGTCAGAATGGTAGCTATACGGTTAGAGAGAGAACGTATCAGAAGTTGGTAGTGAGGGATAAACTTTTATAAAGGAGGAATGTAGACGTCCAAGAACAGAAATATGTGGAAAGTCTAGTACTAGTTTGTGCGCTTTAAGCAGAGAGAGAAGTTAAGAAGTCATGCATTGCAGCCTGAGCCTTTGGGAAATATAATTATCATCCCATCTTTACAGATGAAGCATCTGAACATGTGGAAGTTTACTGCTTCACCCAAAGTAACAAGTGAGTGTCACAGTGGAGGTCTATGTAAAGCTTTAAATGGGAGCGATATTTAGAAAAGTATAGAAAATTCCCTTCATAGTTGGAAGGGACGGGAGAAACCTGCCCTCCTCCCCTCTGCCTAGTAATCCACCAAATAAGGCAAATTTCCGTATTCAGCAGGTACTATTTCCTAGACACTGGTGTTTAATGAAACCATTTCTAAAAACCCTTGCAGTTCTTTCAAAGCTCTGTCTGAGGCTTGCCTGATTGTAATGGTGATGGTGATGGTGATGGTGATGGTGATGGTGATGATGACGATGATATCCAGGCAAATATTTTTAGAATTTTCCTTTAAGTCACTATGAAAATGTTGACCTTAGTAGAAGATGGAATCTACACTTCAAATTTCATAACCTCATTAAATCTCCTTGTACCTGTTTATGTGTAGTTCTGGGTAGTTGCTGCTGTGTGAAAGGGTTGACAGTTACAGAAAGGAAACATTTTAAAACTCCGGTTCTTCTTAAGCTGATTTACGTAATTCCTCAGATAATTCACTTTTAGAAAATGTAACTCCTCATTACATTACAGTCTTACTTATAGATTTGTATCTATAAATAAGTTATTTTAAAGGACTTACAGCTTAAAGCAATAATAAGAAACTAGACCAAATGTGGGGTTCCTACTACAATTATTTTTAAATAGATACTTGGTTTAGTTACAATCTTTTATGACCTCATCACCTTTCAGAAACCTCTGTCATGGCATTGTTCTCACTACAGTTGAAAGAGGCCCTCCACCTGCTAGCAGCTTTGGCAGTAGGTGGCCTCTAGCTGTGCTGACTCATAAGGGTTTGGAATCCTTTCTATTTCTTCTCTTTACTCATCTCTTCAGAAATGCCCTTCTAGTTATCTTGCTTTTAATTAAGTTTCGTTAGGCACCTTAGCTGACTCTTCTATCTGGGTTGGTCTCCTTCAAAGCCCTGAAAGAACTACTTCACTTCTGCTGTCTTGTGCCAAACATTTTATTCTTAAAATGTCTTTTTTTAGTCAAAATAGTAAGCTGTGGCCTGTGTAGGCCCAGTCGTCAAGCAAGCCCTGGTATTTTTCCTCTCATTGAAGGTATAGAGACCTCAGTGACTCGGTTAATACCTGGTGAGTGTTTATTCTTTAGTATAGTTCTTTCTTGTCCTCTGAGTTCTCACTGTCTTCATAAATTTCTGTACAAAAGAGATGCTCCCAAAATCTGTCCGCATTTTACAAATCACTTTATTAGAGGGCCTGCCTTAAAATAAATAATTAAAAAGAAAATTTTTAATGTTGTTGAATATTCAGAAACTTGACAACAATTAGTTCCTAGCTTTTAAAAACCTAGCTTTTCTCTACAAAATAAACATATGTCTTTGGCATGGTTATTTTTTGCCCCCAGGGTGAATGCAGCTTTATGCGCAAACACAGCTAATGGAAACCTCCTGATGATGAAGCTGTTCTTTGTGATTACCTAAATGTAATTCATTCACATAGCCAAAATCAGATTTTCATGTGGGTCCATTTACTTGAAGGATTCTTTTTTTTTAAATTCTGTCAGGTTTTTTTCCGTTAAATTAAACACCTTAAGGGAGGTTTAATTTCATCTCCTCTCTACATCTTCATTATGCTGTGGAGGCAGTGCTTTAAAACTAAGAAACAAAGTGTTTTCCACTAGGAAAAAAAAAAATGGTTTTCATTGCAAAACTGAATATAACCTTTGTACTACATTGCTGCTTCAATAAGGATTTCTCTTAATTAATCATTTTTAAATCTATCATAAGCTGTAACTATTCATTATCCTGTCACTTTGTAAGTCTAATAGAACAAGAACAGCTGTTGTCTAGTCTCTAAATAACTGCAACAGAGTCTTTCAGAGTAATGCAGAGACAATATCAGAACAGCACACCCAAGGTACACTGCGCAAAATTCACTGAAAATTGGTGGTCTGAGAGCTGTAAGCACTCTTGTGCGTGTAAACATTTGTTCAGCAGCTGAAGTAATGGCAGTGCATTAAACCAATAGAATTACTTCCTCTGGTACCCAAAAGAAATGTTAAATCATTAGCTTGTAATAAAAGGGCTGAACTTGCAGTTCTGAATGTATAGCCAGAAAAATTAAGTGAGAGACATAAATGTTATAAGAAAGACAAATGTTCCAAGCTAAATTGCTTTAAATTACATTGACCTCATCACTGTACCTTTGAAACCTGTCCCTAATTGAGAGCAATTGATTTACCCCTCCAGCTCTCCTGTAAAGCCCATCAGATCCCAGATTCAAAATGTTAAGGGTCCCTTGCCAAATTATTCTGCAATTGAGCTTTCCTTTGAGATTCTTAAATGATGGCTAAGGCACAAGCCAGGTAGAAAAATGGCACTCAATGGATTTAAGCCTTAAAAATGAAAGTGACATTTTTTTTTTACTTCCATTGGGCAAGGTGATAAAATTAATGAAAATGATTCTTAGCGTGAAACAGTTGCAACAGCACAAAAATATGGAAGATATAAGCAACAAAGTGAGCTGTGAGAGAGACCAACCACCTGAAAAAACCTTCAAATGTCTCACCCACGCCCCAGATCAAATGATCAGGTTTCTGGAAATAAGGAGAATTTGCGAGGAAGACTTTTGGAGAGAGTTGTACTGTGCAGTGAGCATGATCCCCACCACTTTCTACCCACAGGAGAGCAGAGGGTGAAGGATTGCCCTGCTGCTCATCTCAGCTCTGGCGTGAGGGTCACCAGAACAGTCAGAGAGCTCCTGGTATGTGTTCCCAGAAGAGGGACATATTGGGCTGCTGTCTACCTCACGACTCATAAAACTAAAAGCATGAGAGAGAGACTGGCTAAAATGGTCTTTGTCAAAAGAGGAGGGAGCCACATCGAAGAGTATGTGCCCTCTTTTCCAAAGTCAGATCAAAGGCCCCTAAATCTCAGGGCCCAGCTGTAGAATTCTTAGTAGGAATGTTACCTGGGAATCTTTTTAAAAGGGCTCCTGACAAGGAACTGAGGGAGGCACTAGCCTTGTAAAGGAAATTGCATTGCTGGAGGCCAGGAGGAATATCTCCAAAGATCTCAAATGGCTTTACACATATGCCATCTTTTGACACATTATCAATCACGTAAAAATCCCTGTCTCCCTCTCCCTCCTTCATCTCCATGTCCCAAACACTAAGGGATCAGAAGCGTCAGCTAGCAAGATGGAGAATAAAATCACCCACTGGAGAAGAATCAATCAGGCTCTCTTCCCAGCCTCGCTTGCAGATTCTCTCCTATACCAGGTCGCAGCTTAGAGACAGGAGAAGATTTAATATTGCAACAAGTTTGGAGTTTTATTTTCTGGACCAGGAGATTTAAACTACTAAATCAAGACTGTGTTAGCAACCTAAAGCTGCATGAGAGCTCTCTGTTCACTGAAGAAACTAGGGAGGCCATGCTGCCTTCCCTAGCCTTCATCCAGGGATAAGGGGAAAACCGCCCACACTGAATAAACGTTAAAGGGACAGTGCAAAAAAGCGATGGGTTACTTTAATGATTATATCCCATGAATCTGAAGTGTTTAATGTATGAGTTACACAATGATTTTTAAGATTGCAGGTGTTATATTTGGAGTTGCTCCCCTTTGACAAGGCATTTTCAATGGAATGGTGGGAACAAAAGCCAGAAAACAAAGGACTAAAAAGTGAATGGAAATGAGGAGTAAAGACAGCACGTATACGCTGCTCCTTTGAAGACCTTGGCTGGGAAGGACAGTGTCTAGAAAAGAAAAAAAACTCGAGAGCCTAAGATGAAAGGGACTCAAGCATGTTTTCAGGCATTAGGGAAGGACTAGTAGAGAGGATTAAAAATAGAGGAAAATACAGGAATAAGTGATAGAATGAGATCTCTTGGGAGTTGAAAGTAGATGGGATAAAAAGCACTTGGAGATATATTAGTCTTGAAAACAAAATGGAACACTTCTGCCTGACACTGAAGGTGTCAGGAGGAATTTTTAGAAGACAAATATCTATGGAGAGGGGTAGGAAGTTGAAAGAGTTCCTGCCTCATGACCGTTACTCCTCATTAATCATGGGGACAAACTAGGGAGATTAGGGAGAGTGAAGACTGAGCAAAAGGCCTCAGAGAAGAATGAGAGTTTGAAATAGCTGCTGAAGGAAACTGAAGAGCAAGGAGATAAAAAGAGTAGCCAGTAGTATGGAGGATTCCACTGAAATTGGGGACCGTGTGCTTACGTGACCTGAATAGCTCCCGTTGTGTATTTTTTTCTCTAGCTGTGCTGAAAAGTTCATATGTGGGTGTGAAGAAATTGAATGGAAAATTAATCCAAAGTCTCAGACCTGCAGAGCATTGAAAGCAAAAAGAAGGTTGGGAATCTGAGGGTGATAGTGGGAGAGAAGTTCAAATTATTGACCCTAGAATCTTGCCTGGTGGAGGCAGTGATCATCTGATCACTATCAGATGAACATTGACAGATGCAGAAAAAAATGAAGGGATTAAGAGACTAGAGTATAGATAAGGTTGATGAGCTGCTGGAAGGAAGCTATAAATGAGAAATGATGTTCCTGCAAAACCATAGTAATATAACAACAAAGGCAATATTTATTAAGCAATTACTGTGTGTCAAGCAGTACTTTAAATGTTTCATTACATTTAATCATCAGAACAACCGTGTGAGGTAGTTACTATTATTCTGCCCCTTTTTTTTCCTTTTAATTAAGTAAATTAAAGTACTGAGAGTTTAAATAACTTCTTAAGTCAGTATGGGGCAGAGCCCACTTTCTTAACCACCATGCAGGTCAAAGTTAAAGTCCTAAAGATATCGTTTATTTACAAAGGAAGGAAGTTTCACAGGAAACAGAAGGAAATGGGTGGTAAAAAAAAAATAAACGGAGACTGGGAGGCCAGAGTTCCGCGGAAAGAGTACAGAGCGACAGGGACAAAGTTGGAAGAGACAAGAATAAATCCTTGAGGAGGCTCACAATTTGAATGGTGCTAAAGGATTACCATAATGAATGGCACTGTAAAAACAATTGACCCTAGATTTCCCAACTTTTTAAGCAAGATTATTGGTGCCAACTCAAGGCACATACTATATATCATAGGCAGCTCAGAGAATAAAGTTGAAAAAGGCCCCATGCCAGCCCCCAAGGAACTTACAATCTAGACACAAATAAAACAAGCACTTTTTAAAAGCATAATACAAGTCAGAGTAAGAAAATGTCAGAAAGACTAAACTGTAATGCTCTGGGGCTCAAATTTTTTAAAGATTTCATTTGCCTAGAAAGATCTGAAAAGGTAGATGTGACCCTGTGGATACCTAGGACAGACAGAAGTAGAAAAGTGAGGCAGTGTATTCTAGAGAGAAGAAACTGCATAAACAAAGCATTGAGGTAGCTGAGTCTAGGGAACACGGGGGAGCAGTAAGCAAAGCAACTGACTGGTACCCGGAGCACAGGTAAGATTGGAAAGGTAACCTGAGATCATGGTGTAATTTAGGATGACATCCTGAATTTTACTTAGTTCAGAAAGCAGTGAGGAACTATTAGATGGTTTGAACTGGGAAATTATAGAATTGGAGGTTCAGGCCCAATGCCTCATTAGAAGAGTCTTCTCCTCAGAATTTTTAGCTTATTTTCCAGAAAGAGACAAACTCATGTAATGAAGTACCATTCTTGACAGTGATGAAACTCATATATTTTTCATGGTAATAAAACTTCCACAGTTTGATCACTACCCCATAAAAATAAACTGTTTTCCTTATTTTTCCCCTAAAGAAGTTAATTACACTATGCTTGTCCTCTTCCAGACAATATTTTAAATGCTATGAAATAAAGTAAAAATGAACATGAAAAGCAGCCTATTAAATAGAGAAGTTATAAGATAATATGTATCTGAGAGGTACATGAGGAAACAGAGAAGAATTTTGCTTTGGTAAAAAAACAACAAATGGGCTTCCCTGGTGGTGTAGTGGTTGAGAGTCCTCCTGCCGATGCAGGGGACACGGGTTCATGCCCCGGTCCGGGAAGATCCCACATGCCGCGGAGCAGCTGGGCCCGTGAGCCATGGCCGCTGAGCCTGCACGTCCGGAGCCTGTGCTCCACAACGGGAGAGGCCACAACAGTGAGAGGCCCACGTACCGCAAAAAAAAAAACAAAAAAACAAAAAAAAAACACAGGATTGAAGGGGATTTAGGAACCAATTGCGCATGTCTATACGGACCAGTTCTCTTTTTGGCAATCTTCTACGTGTCTCCACACATATGTCAGCAGTGCAGAAGCCCTCCAAAGGCATAGCCAAGGGCACTTACCAAATTGTTCTTTGTGCAATGGTTAGCTCTAAGCCTAGAACATCAAAATATTCATAAACTTTACATGTTCTTTTTTTTTAAATGTATTCAAAAGGATCACTACAGAAAAGCTGATGGCTTTTGGTGAACAAAATCTTTTCTATGGGAATAAACAATGGGTTTGGCCAGTTTTCCTCAAATCATATTCCAGTGGCACCTGCATCTGGCCAACTAAGGATGATCCTCTAAAATGCAGGTACCAGGCCACCCTCCAGATCTAGAAAATCAGAATCTCTGAGTGTAAGACCTGGTGATCTGAACTTTTATAAACTTCCTAGGTGATCTGTATATATGCCAAGGCTTTTGAACCTTTGGTCACCAGGAAGGATACCAAACAAAACAAAACTGGTTGGCTAAAGGATGGAGGTAGGAGGAAAAAGTTTTTTCACTGTAAACTCTTTTGTGTCTTTTGAATTCTAAATTTTTTCACAAAAAAAGACTTAAAAAGAATGAGCGTCATATTTATATTTGCACCCCTCCAGAACCAATCGGAGCATCTGGCAAATAGGATAAGAAAAATGTTTGTGGATTTTAACTAAGCAGCATGGTCATAAATGGCATAGTTTATAGTAAATATTATAAGTAACATACTTTTCTATACCCTAACTTCCTCTCCCCTCCCCCCTGACCTTCTCAAAACAAACAGAATAATTACTGCATTGTCAACTGCTTTTGCACCAGGACCCATGTTTCGCTCCTTATTCTTCTTGGTAGTGATTCATCCATCTCCAATACCTGGAACTTATCAGAGGCTGGAAAGTATAGATAAAGCTTCCCACATCTTTCTCTTAGCCATACTTTTACAACTGGTATCTGTTTCCTTTCTCATAAATGCCAGTATATAAGATATTTGGCATTTACCATTTGCCTTTTATAGAAAAAAATCATAGAGAAGTATCTTGTTATACAAATCTATGTTTATCAGGCTAGAATTTTTTTCAGCTGTTAATCGGATAAACTTTATGTCTTTGGCAGTTCCCAATGATTTGAGTTTTAAGGGGCTGATTAGTCTTTTGGGTAACAAGGAGAATTGCTTGCAGTTTGCTTACAGCAAAAAAACTGTTATAGAAATGCAATTGTAACTTCTTTTGACATTTTCCTTCTCATTGGATTCTGCATGTACAGTAAAGATAACTTATTTTGACACATTCAATCCTTTTTTAAAAAACAAAACAAAACCCCTTAGTTCTGAAACACTCTTAAAATTATAAAGGCATCTTCTTTAGCAAACGACTAATATCTACTTTCCCTGAAATGGCAACCTTTTCAAGCTGCTTCTTTGTTTCTTTCTATTCCATGCAGACATTGTTGTCAGGTGAGGAAGTGCCAAGCAGTAAGGTGACACTATAGTTGTCACAGATCAGAACAGAAGAAGAAATACTATTTGGAAAGCAAGCTAATTTTTGACCAAAGCCTTCTCTTTATATATCTGTTCCCACCTGTGCTGTTGCTTGTCGTGCATACCTTCCTAACAAAAATAATAAGAAAACTTGGAGAGGTGACATGTTCAGCAAAAGATATGTACAATGTTCCATGTGTACAGAGAATATTGTGATTCACTCCCCAATAAAAGTTTAAAAAGAAATTGAAGTGTTTTATGTCCTGAACAATTATATATTCCTTTTATGGCCTTGTATTTCTTTAGGAGCACAAAACAAATCCCAGGGCTTGAGTCCAAAGCCTAAGAGTGTCATGAGGTGACATGCATTACAAAACCATCACTTTGAAGCAGTCCTTTTGCTTATGGTACACTTTGTATTATGTTAAAGTTGATATACAAAAATAGAATTGAAAACCTAGGAAAGTTTCCCTGGTTGGAGGTTAAGTAACTTTTCTTTTACAGGATTAAGTTCAACACCTTATAAGTATTACCTTAATTCTTGCCAGTCAGGTTCAGTTTCAGCAAAAGCAATGTCATCAACCAGCTCATACTCACTTTGGGCCACTTCTGTTTTTACCAGAGAGAGAAGCATTTTTTACTTTCTACACTCATACAAGTAAAAAAGTGGCACTCTGCTTTAAATGTCACAGCATAAAATGCTTTCCAAGGTTGAAAAGTAAATTCAAAGGGATGTCAAATGTATTAGTATCAGAAAGTCAAACAATATCTCTAAGTTTTTCATTTTCTGTCCAATGCAGATATTAAAGTGAAATATAGACACAGATTTTTTTATAAATCTTTCAGAAAAATAAAGCGATAAATTTGAATTAGTGGCTAACTAGGTTAACATACTTTTTTTTACATTGTATGAAAAAAATTTAATAGAAAGGCACTTGAAGTATCATTTTGCCATTGTTATTGGGCCATACTGAAAAATGTAGCATATAAAACAAATGATGAAAGACTGCTTCAAACGGTTATCAGGAAAGAACTTCCAAATTTAAGTATGATTTTCTTAAATCGCTCAATAGACTACTGTTTTGATAAATTTTGGAGGAAACAAAGGAGGGGGTGAGAAAGGTCAAACAATTACAGCTACTATAAAAAATAACCAGGAGGTTAGGTTTTAAAAGTCTCATTTTTCACAAATACCCCAAATGGTAAAAGTCTTACTTATCAATTCCATGACTGCATCAGTCTGCTGGTAGCTATTTAAAATCACCCTTAAAGTATTTTGTCTGTGAAAGTTCTAAGATTTAAAATATATTCAGGCAGAGTGAATAGAAACACGATTAAATATTCTTGATCACACTTGAAGCTTTTCATGTTAAAGTCTGTGATTTGTTCTATATAATATAGGATTTTACTGCTTCCTTTTATTCATAGTTGTAAGTAATTATATTTTTTCTGATTTTTTATATCAAAACTTTCTCTCATCTCCACCACTTAACCTCAATAAATTTTCTTAAATACTTCTCTCAGCCAGTCTCTTAATGAATGAACCTATTATATTCATTATTATGATGATTATAATAACCATTATTACTATTCATTCATATGACATTATATATTTTAGGAGCGTACTATTATCCCATGAATTACGTTTATGATCTCTTTATAGTAGCATAAACGCCACAGTGGTTTTCATTACCATTGAAAATCTCATGCAGAATTATTTCCATTTGTCAACACTAACCAACAAAAGCTATTTGCATTCACTTTAAGCAGTAGCTTTAAAAATGCCCGTTCTACATTCCTGACCTATTTAATTAAACCTAAAGAATTCAAATTTATTTTATTATAAAAAGATCCCCATGTTTGCTATAATTTTTTTTCAATGTGTGGATTCAATCCAGGACACCTGCTTCCACAGGAATAGTTTATCTAGCCAAGCACTGAAAACTTTTCTTAAAGGAGGTATTTGATATTGGAAATAGTAGACTCAATAAATATGGAAAAGGGTTTCAGAGTGTCATTGATGGAAAATAGTTGATAGTTCTTTTAGTAAAAATTCATTCACTAGTCCTTTGTCATTATGACTATGACCTCTAATAAATACAAATCAGAGGATATTCAGTTAATGCTAATAATCACAATTCATTGATTATTTATATCCATTAATGCTACATACTATGTTACAAATCAGATTAAGTTGATTGAAATTACAAAATCCCAACCTCCTGCTGCCTCAAATTATGAATAGTTCACGTATCATGAAGCCACTATGTGTGAACATCTAGGATGTGTTATTCAGCATCAGTCGAATTGCACCAACGTGGGTCTGTGGCAGTTGGACTAATTTTTTGTTATGAAATACATTAAAACCTTAGGAAAAAGATGCTCACCAAGTCTTGCTAATAACACATCCTCCAGAGTGCATTAATATAATGAGAGTATTTGAGATATGTCCAAAATTCAAAAACATTTCATGAACTGAAACCCTGTGCAAAGACTTCTTAAGAAAAACTAGCATTGCTGTGATTGCACTGCCCCCTAGGGTTAAAATAACTTGTGTTTACACTGAAGTTCATTTGCCTTTTTCAGATCAGCATTTTCATGACCCATTTGTCTAACTATGGGAATGACCGACTGGGATTATATACATTTGTCAATCTAGCCAACTTCGTGCAGAGCTGGACCAACTTACGACTTCAGACTCTGCCTCCAGTGCAGCTGGCTCATAAATATTTTGAGCTCTTTCCTGATCAAAAAGACCCTCTCTGGCAGGTAAGATTGGGTCAATGACTGGTATTATTAATGAATCCCACAAACATATCTTGGAGTTTCATGAGGTAATCCAAATCTGAAAAGTGAAGACATCCTGGGGAAAAAATAACATACGTTTTGTACGTTAGTAGATTTGAGAAACTTCATAGTGGGCCATATTCTTTGTTCCTGTGCCCATTAGAAACTATGGAATTCTGAAAGCTCAGTGAGAGGTTCAGTGGATACAATGTTTTGAATCAGGATTGAGGGATCAATTTGCAGATTGCAATAGGCTGAAAGAGCAGAAGATGGTTTAGGCATGTGTTAGACAGGTAGCCAGCTGGTCAGCCTTGAGCACATCACCTCTCATGACTAAATGACATTACAGGGGTAGGTGAGAAGAGTTCAGAACTGACAACTGCTTCTGAACCACGAGGTACACCAGCAGCTGCAGAATATAGTCAGCTTTCAAAAGTATTACTGGGAATTACTTTGGACATGAGGAAAGTGTTTAGTGACAAAATCACTGAGCTTCTTAAGAGAAAATGTCACATAAACATGGCATATTCAAACTGTTCCAGGCATGACCCAGATTTCAAAGCTTACACTCTCATGTGTCTAGAATTGCAAAAACATACTTTGAGCTTAGATTCCCCACACCATGATCTGGGGAAAGTAATAATCTTTAGCAAATAACTACATAGTGCTTATTACATGTCTGACTGGGTTCTTTACATATGTTCATTCATTTAATCCTCACAACTACCCTTTGAGGTAGGTATAGTTATTATCGCCATTTTACAGATGAAGAAATTGGGGCACAGAAAGGCTGAGACACTTAAGCAAGGTCATACAGCTGCTATGTGACAGAGTGGGAAAGAATTCTAGGCCACTGCGCTCTGAATCAATGTTCTAAATGAGAGTTACTGATAGAGCTGATGGTATAATAATAATGATCTTCAGAAGCAGAATTCAGTAAATTTCACAGATTGAAGTTACAGTAAGCTCTGCACTTATATTCTATTCATTTAGCTCTGAACTTGAGCTAATTGCCTCCTGGGCACAAACAGATAACCCCAAGAAGAAACGAAACTACACATTTTAGTAGGTTAAAGTTGGTGGTTATAAAATTATCACTGCATATTATTTTGCAGTTAAGATTTTAAAACACCCATCTTTTTATGTTAACCACTACAGAACATCACCAGGTGTTAGCCACTGGAAAGACATGAAACTTTCCTGCTAATTTAACACCTTATTTTTATTTTTTCTTTGCGGTATGCGGGCCTCTCACTGTTGTGGCCTCTCCCGTTGCGGAGCACAGGCTCCAGATGCGCAGGCTCAGCGGCCATGGCTCACGGGCCCAGCCGCTCCGCAGCATGTGGGATCTTCCCGGACGGGGGCACGAACCCGTGTCCCCTGCATCGGCAGGCGGACTCTCAACCACTGCGCCACCAGGGAAGCCCAACACCTTATTTTTAAACTGAAATCATTATTATTTCAGGTGAAACCACTTTTTTCTAGACCAACAGCCAAAATGAGTACCCTTACTTTAATCTTAAAATCTGTTGCTTATGCTAAATAAGCAGGTTTATTTAACTGCACGTATCTATAGTGTTAATTGAATAGAAATAGAATGTTGTCCTGTTTGCCTATTCCTGAATAATATTAAAAGGTGCTGTTAATTCTTTACATAATATGCACTTAGAGGTTAAAATTAAGGATGTTCTAGATACATCTTGCACAGTGGGTTTGGTTTAACTACTATAGACCAAAAGCAGATTCGCTAAGGTAGTAATTCACCCTCATTTTACCCTTTCACTGAAATTTAGTGCTTTTTAGTATCACAGTCTGTAAAGTTATAGTTTTAGACATACATACTGACCTTTGAAGGCAGCTGAAGGGAATCTGCTGTCTCTTTAAATATTATTACAGCCAGATCCATCTCCCTTTAAAGCATAGCAGGAAAGCTCAAAGTTACTTAGAATAAAAGTCTGACACCTTAAATTTCAGTTACTTATTGAATGCTGAGAGTGTATCTTCTTTTAGGTTAGCGCAAGCACAGTCTCTGCCCAACAAGCTCATTATTTTAAAACTTAAACCACACACCCACAATTAAGACACAGAACTACCAATAGCAGAAAAAATATTAAACCTGCAGTGCTATGAAGCTGTTCTCCCATAATGGAAATGTCTCCCCTCCCTCACCTCCTCAGTAGACACTCAACTTCAGTATGGAAAGGAGTTCTTTGAAATCTTCCATGATGCCACTTCAAGACCTTCAATAAAATAAGAAGACAGGGCTTCCCTGGTGGCGCAGTGGTTGAGAGTCCGCCTACCGATGCAGGGGACACGGGTTCGTGCCCCGGTCCGGAAAGATCCCACATGCCGCGGAGCGGCTGGGCCCGTGAGCCATGGCCGCTGAGCCCGCGCGTCCGGAGCCTGTGCTCCGCAACGGGAGAGGCCACAACAGCGAGAGACCCGCGTACCACAAAAAAAAAAAAGGAGACACATAGCCTTGTTTCCTGGGATATCTTTTCAAGGACAGAAGTTGAAAAACTCTAGCACACAAGGGGCACCCACAAAAATACATCTCTATTTTCTTCTCCTGTTTAGAATCCTTGTGATGACAAACGCCACAGAGACATTTGGTCTAAAGAAAAAACCTGTGATCGCTTACCAAAATTCTTGGTAATAGGACCCCAGAAAACTGGTGAGAAATTTTTATGTTATAATTAACCAAACTGTAAAAATCCTGATGAGAAGACAGTGAATTCATGTCACAATGACTTCTCAAACTGCCTAGAAATATTGATGAATGAATAACATTTTATTCTCCGACATAATCTTTGTTTAGCTCAATAATGTGTTTTTTAAAGTAAAAAGGATGAAAATAGATGTCACACAGTTTGAATATCCAGCAGTCAATTTGGTGGCAAAAGTTATGTTTTTTCCAAAGACCTTAATTGAAAAGTGGTGTTATTAACATTTCTTAAATCAAAACTAATCACGTGTTTGGAGAGTGACTGACAGGATTTCATCAAAAGTCCAGATGGACACATGTAAGTACCTATAACTCTTCCGGAAATTTAGCCTCTTCCTGCCATCTTCCTGATATAGTTTATTTCTAGGCTATTTCTTGCAGAAATGACTATTTTCTAAAAGTCTATAAAAGGTGTTTGACAAGCAGAATTCCTAGACATAAACAAAACTTTGTGCTAAGAAAGATATTTATTCATACCCAGGAGAAATCTTTGGCACCCTTTCTTAAATTGGTGTGCAATTTTTTCCCTTAAACTTCTTGTCTCTGTAAGAATCAGTATTAAAATGAAGCCCAGTGGAAGCTTTAAAATGCCAGACATTCAAGCTGTATCCTGCATGATAAATTATTTGGGGCTTTTCATTTCTAGCTTCACTGAAAACAGCCATTTCAACCCTTCCTAAGGGGAATACATTCCCTTTCCTCATTTCTCTAGATATAACTGGGGAGAATTCTACGTAATGCACACAGTAAGTTTAGCCTATTCGTTTTCTCAGTCCCATTTACAAATATCAATCTGAAAACAATAATAAATATGACAGACAGTTCTCTTATCCTTATTTATTTCACTTGTCCTTATCTATTTAAAGACAAGAAGCAACTAGAAACACATTTAAAGTCTCTTTAGCAAACTCCCACTGTCATCACATAGCTTTGTCATTAACAATCGCATCTCTCTGAAGCTTGACAGATCAAGTTTGCCTCAGAAAGCCCTGCAGGATATGCTTCTTGTGTTGTGCTAGATATGCAGACATTTTAATATCATAGATGACATAATTACTTGTCATCTTCAACTCATCTGGGTTTCCAAATGTTTATGTTACAATTTGTAGATGACATTTACCTTTGGAAGGGGATTTTTATCTTCTTTTTATAGAAATTGAATTTTTTTTCCCAGTTTTATAGAGGTATAATTTACACACAGTAAAATTCACCCATTTTAAATGCACAGTTTGATGAATTTTAGAAATTGTACACAGTGGTATAACCACTACAACATTAAAGATTTAGAACACTTCTGTCTCCCTAAAAAGTTTCTCCATGTCTTTTTCTTCTGAGTCCTTGTGGGATTTTTTTTTTTTTAATTCAAACAGAGAGTCACAAAAATTATAATCATCCTCATCAGTTCACTCAGTCCCATGTAATTAATTTTTTTTTCATCTTGACCTTTTGTTAGCACTTTTATGAATTCATCAGTTTTCCATTAGAGTTCTGAAAATACTTATTCATTCAGGTCAGCAGTATAGTCAGTTACCAGAAACCTGTACTTGTCAGAGTCTTTTCCATGATCTCCATGTCTTTTTCTCCCCCATCCTCAGCCACAGCCGCTTTCTGCCACTATAGTTTTGCCTTTTCTAGAATTTCACATAAATGGAATCATAAAATATGTAATCTTTTGTGTTGGACTTCTTTCACTTAGCATATTGCTTTTGAGATTCATCCCTATTGTTGTATATATTGATATTTTATGAGATTATTTTTTAAATGGACAAACATATCTTCTTATATCAGTTCCATAAAAATTAATTGGCTTCATTTTTATCTTTAGTTTTGCCAAAAGTATTTTTCTGAATAATTTTGCACGAATGTATAGTCATCTGGATATTCAAATATTTTTAGTGTTGAAACTAACAAAAATATAAAAACTGAAGCTTTTTTTGAACATGTGTGTCTATGATTATGCAGTTGAGATACACACACACATACACACACACACACACAGGACAGTTTATTCAGACCCAAGAATATGAGTAGATAGATAGAATTCAAACACCACAACTTAACAATTTTTTGACCACTGATAAATTACAGTATGCCTTTTACTGACTATGCAAATGATTAGATCTTATTCATTTTTTGTTTGTCTTATTAATGCTCATCATGCTATTAAAAGCAAATAACATGGTTTAATACAATTCTTAAAAATAAAATTCAGAAAAGAATGTTATCAGTTGATCTGCGAATGGAGTTAATCTATTTTCTTTTTTTCACATTGTAATAGCTATTCTTTCTGTCTTTACAAATACTATATTCTTTTCAATTTTTAAAAAATGCATTACTGAACTCTATCTCAATAAAATTATTTTTTAAAATACCTTACTAACATTTAGATATGGAGCTATCTAGGTACTTTCATGTAGATTATCTCACTTGACCCTCATAGAGTCCTGACAGCTAAGTATTTTCTTCCCCACTACACAGATAAGAAAACTAAGACTCAGGTTAGATATTTTTGTTCAAGTTCACACAGCTGGTAAGTGCTGGAAATAAAACTCTTGATCCTAGAAGTTATCGGACTCTAAAGATCATGCTCTAGGACTTCCCTGGTGGCCCAGTGGTTAAGAATCCGCCTGCCAATGCAGGGGACACGGGTTCAATCCCTGGTCTGGGAAGATCCCACATGCCGCAAAGCAACTAGGCCTGTGCTCCACAACTACTGAGCCTGCGCTCTAGAGCCCACGTGCCACAACTACTGAAGTCCACGTGCCACAACTACTGAAGCCCACGCGCCTAGAGCCCATGCTCTGCAACGAGAGAAGCCACCGTGATGAGAAGCCCACGCACCGCAACGAAGAGTAGCCCCCGCTCACAGCAACTAAAGAAAGCCTGAGCACAGCAATGAAGACCCAACGCATACAAAAATTTTAAAATAAATAAATTTATTAAATAAATAAAGATCATGCTCTAGAAAGCTTTACTATGGATTTCAAGTAATGGAACATTTTTTTTCCCAATAAGTTTTAGATTTTGTCCCATATTTCTTCTAAGTCAGTGATTCTCAAAGTGTGCTAAATCAGAAACTGGGATAGAGCCCAGCTCTCTGTTTTTTAATAGCCTCCAGGTGAATATGATGCATGCTAAAGTTTGAGAAGCACTGTTTTAAGTCAAGTTTGTGAAGAACATTTTTACCTTGTATATCGTAGGTTATCTGTGATTGTAGATAAAATATTCATTGTTTGGCTCAGATATAATCTAGGAACACTGCCTCTTCCAATTTATTGTTTTAGAGAATATTGCTGTTGACAGTTATTTTAACAAATCTATATGAGTACCTGTGATGTGCCATTCTCTTCCCAAAACTGCAAATTTTGTCGTGTCACTAACAAAGGGCACCAATTTTTTTTCAAATTTAGCAATTTAAACAATTTTGGCACTAATTTTTATAGGTATGTAAGTGCATTCAAACTTAAACTGGTTAAAAGTTTAAATTCTGTCTGAAATTAATAAGCTTTCATAGGCCTCGGGAAGAACTTTATAGGGAAACCCAAGTATTAATTTGATAATGTAACATCTCATATTAGATAACGATAGCTTTCATTTATATGGTACTTTATTAATATCAAAATATCTTCAGATACAATATGTCTTTTTGTCCTCAGAGAAAGCCTAGGAAATAATCAAGGCAGGAAATTTTCCACTAATAAGTCATGACAAAGAAGCTAAAAGCCAAAGACACAGACCAAGTCAGTGACTGAACTGAGGTCAAAAGCCAGGTCTCCCAGTTCCTGCAACAGGCCTTTTCTCACATCACACTGTCCTCATTTTTTAGAATTTGCTTCTTTTAAGATGCTGGTTATCTATTCAATTTAATTCAAGGAGTATCTATATGTATCTGTTTGGATCATTGAAACACTTAGTTTATTAATGACTTTGAAATGCTAATAGTAGGAAACTGTGTTTTTGTTTAATTAATCTCTGAACCTCTATTATCTTTTCAGGAACCACTGCTTTGTATTTGTTCCTGGTTATGCATCCTTCCATCCTTAGTAACTCCCCCAGCCCAAAAACCTTTGAGGAGGTACAGTTCTTTAATAGAAATAACTACCACAGGGGGATTGATTGGTAAGATGGGTTATTAGTATAAATCTAAAAGTATATGTACTGTGCACAGTATAAAATTAGTGCTTATAGTTATAAACATTTAAGTTTGTAGCCACAAATAAAAGTCATCCTCCATGCCTTAGAAACTGATTGAATAGAAGGAGCATGTAAATTATTCGTAACAAACTTTTTCTCAGGTTATGAAGGGACTTGTCGCCTCAAGAGACTTACATGTAATTTTAATTAGCATTAATTATCTTTGATGGTAATTACAGATAAAAAGTCAGAGAAATACGTAATACACAGGAATTTCATTTCTCTCTACTCTTAAGAAAACACTTTCATAACTTTCTGTTCTTATGCACTTTGCATTTAAGTGATGCTACAGTTCACATATATAATTTTCAATTTTTACTTTGGTACAAAAGGTAAATAAATAAATAGAACTAGAAATGTGTATGCATTTTATGAGTAATGAAAGCTATAAAAAAGCTATCAACGATATACAAAATTTAATTTTTGGCCTTTGAAATTAGAACCGTATAAATCATCTAAGTAAAAGAGTTAAATTAAAATTAAAAGTTAAAATGTCAATATACACAGAATATGTGATGTAGCAGGAATAAATATTGCAAACAGACATGTTAATCATAAAATATATCTAGAAGTCTTTCTTTTAAGATACAAATTCTGGGCAGAAAGTACTATAAAAGAGTAAATTCTGATAATAACTCTAGATCATGAACATAAACATTTTGCATGTAGTTTAGCAGAAAGGTGTATATTAACTTCTGTTGTCAAATCACATAATCTCTGTTTTATATGTATCAACCCCCTCAAGTTTTTCTTGTGAGCCATCCAAACGGAAAGCTGAAGAAATGGACTGAGTATAAGTTGAGCACCTACTAGGATTTACATATATTCTAATTGTTATATATTTCCCTGTGAATTCTTCAGTATAGTGCTTGATATTAATTGCAGTAGTGTTAAATAACAGCTGTGAGAATCAAGAAACCCATCAACTACTTCAGCCACTATTTTTCCACTGACTCAAATATCAATATACATGCTTGTATACAGTAGAATAAAATGATGTTCACATCAGGACTAAAGGGGGTGATTAAAAACTGCTTTGGAAGTGGAGAGGAATTCAATAATACTTGGATTCCCTGGGACTTAAGAATATCTGTGAGAATATTCAATTAAAAAATAAAAGCTGTTCATAGACAGTAATGTGTACAGGCACTATAACAGAAACGAAAAGTCCCTTAAGTAGTCTACAAAGAGATGGCATAAATAAGTAGAAAACTAAAGACAATTAAAGATTTTAATTATAACTCACTAAAATACCCCAACTGTAAACACTTTTGATTGACAATTGTGTGTTTATAAAAGGCAGTTAACACAAAGAGCAAATAATGGTAACTGCAAATGTCAATCTATTAGCAATAACTAGAGCTTTGCTCTCAAAGACATCAATGTATTCAGTCTTCAGACTGGCCTTACCTCTCCCTGAAGCATCAGCACCTCAGCAGTCCCTTTAGGACCACAGAGCCACAAGGTTGAAGATTATGTGTCTGAGCATGCCAAGGTCACTTACAGAAGCTCAGGCACAGTTAGTTAATCTGGATACATGGATCTGCTCTTCTTGGAGAACTGGGCAAAACCAGGGCTGCCCTAACTAACAGGCAGCCTAAACACAGGCTTAGGGCACAAGCAAAGCAGGGCAAATGAAAATGAGAAAACTCCATCTTTGATTAAATAGCCAAGATTTGTGATCAGAATCTCTAAGAAAAAATGTTTGATTTATGCATACAGTTAAGTTTTATGTTTCATAGTTTGGTGTTATTTTTTATAATTACCTGGGGAGGCGGTGGATGGTTGGAGTGGCACATGGAGAGCCATAAAATCCTGTTAACATTTGGAGCCTCTAAACATCTTAATTTGGCTTTGAGTAAAATCACTCAAAAATACAGCGTCAACCCAAGAAACAAATAAATGTGGAGTGCTGCAAAAAATCATGTCTTTCAGTTAAAAACAATTGCTGAGCTGTTATGGGAGTAGCAAAGCTTAAATGAGGCCGGCATTCGCTTTTAACCCACATATTGCTAAAACCACTCTAGTTTGCTCACCAATTCTTTGAATAACCTGAATTCATATTACAAACGTGGATGTATTTCCACCCCGGAAATATGAAGCTGAATTCTTTATTTTCTTATGAATTCATCAAACATTTTTCAAGTGCTTATTACTACCAGCCACTATATTATAAAAAACATGGGCATAGAGGCAAACAAGAACTGGCCCCTGCTTTCTCTGTGAGCCTCTGGAGCCTTGTGGGTCCAAGATCCAGAACTGCTGGAGGAAGTTTTCAAGGCCCAAAGTGTTGTAGGTATGGAGGACTACTGGGAAGGTGGGACAGTTTTTAGAAATTAAAAGTTATCCTGCCCTTCTTTTGTGATTCTTGGACCCTTGCTGAGAATAAGCAAGCTTGAGACAAGCTTGGACCAAATAAGATACCACTAGACACGTGATATAACCTTAGCACCCCTGAAACAAGTGTGGGCATCTAAATTAAAAAGTATCCTGAAATATGGCACTTTCTATAAATAGAGTGTACACCAGAACAGTTAACAGATCAAACTTTCCAGAAATGTTTATATATGTCTTTACCCCTAAAAGAAAGGGATGCCAGAATGATATATCAACAACAAGGCAATTTCCAGAAAACATAAAAGGATTTCTTTACTGCCCTGAGTTTCAAAACATCACTTTGTTGCACCAGCCAAACTTTGTAATATGGTAACAACTGGAATCCTACTAGAAGCTTTATTGTGTGACTGAAAACAACACACTGCAAAAAGAAGTCATCACATAAATGTTAATGATTCTCTTGTTCAGTAATTACTGAGCTACCTTGTCTTGGTAACCCAAAGTCATAGTGGCTTATGAATTGAAGAGGGTGTGGGTGGAGTGTGAGGCTATTATTATAAAATGTAAGAAACCCTAGAAGTTAAATTTGCATGTTCTTTCTAAAAAGGCCCCTTTTCCTTTAAAGATGTTCCTTGGTGCTTCAGAAATACCTACTATCATACGCTGAATTCAGTTATATTTGACATTTTGTACAAATGGAATATTATACAAAACCCATTATGTCCTACCTTTCTGTGCTTGAGGCTACAGGTATTCCTGTGCTCACTCTGCTGGTGATTTGAATTCTCACCACACTTAAGGATACAGGACCTGACCTTGGAAAATTTGATAGTATTTTATATCTGAAAATATATACATACTTTTTAAACTTCTATAATTTTTCTAAAGAATATAAATGGCTCTATATGGGAAAAAAATTAAGGAAATGGGCAGTGTTTATATCGGATCTGTTCTGCCCTTTGATACTTTATAGTTGAATATAATAGTAGCACAATACATTAGTGGGGATGAAATTATTTTTTCTTGTGACGAAGTAAAAACTGTTTTGTCTAAGATTTTTCAAAATGCCTTTGAACTGAACACATCATTTGTTTCGATCAAATTTTCTTCTTGGTTGAGCACTCACATTTTTCTCTGTAAAATATTTCTGCATTTAGATACAATTTATACAGTTAGGTTGATTATTATTGCCATTTGATCACTCTGTGTGTACATTTTTGTTATCTCCCATACCTTTTTTTCTTGATATTAAGTAGAACAAAAAGAAAATGTATTTAGAAAAGCATTTTCAAAATACATTATTAGTGTTCTATATATATTTTTTCCTTGCCAACAGGCTTGTGGGACAAATGCCTTAAAGAAAAAGGCTTTTTGTTTAGGAAGCAAATGAATTTTGTTTGTAGGACATTTTTAACATCTTCAGTCACCAGGGTATGAGTATAAACCAGTCTTATTTTGAGAAATATTTCTTTTCTAGGTATATGGATTTCTTCCCAGTCCCATCTAATGTTACCACTGACTTTCTGTTTGAGAAGAGTGCCAATTACTTCCACTCAGAGGAAGCGCCTAAAAGGGCAGCTTCTCTGGTCCCCAAAGCCAAAATCATCACCATTCTCATTGACCCATCAGACCGGGCATATTCCTGGTACCAGGTAAGGAAAATACAGACAGAATCCAGCAAGTAGAAGAGGAGTATGGAGAAGGGAGGGTGGTTTTCAGCAATAGCCACCACCTCGGGTTTTAACAGAAGAGACTTGCTAGCTTTATATTTCAGGAAGGTAAATAAATTTTTCTTTGTTTCCATGGAGAAACGTTCCCCTTAAGTTTTTCTTAATTTTGCATCCATTTAATTCATGTATTTAATAAAATGTATTAATACAATGAAGAAATTAAAATAGAGCAAATAAAATAGTATATACTTGTATGTATTCTGCTTCTATAAATCTGCATTTTAAAAGTAAAGTGTTACAACTTAAAATCATTATTTTTCATCTAATATGTGTATAATGCTGCTATTATTATCTCAATTTTACAGATAAGGAATATAACTGATTCCCCAAAGCAAAAATCATAGGTCTTTTTTTTTTTTTTTTTTCTTCTGTAAAGGGCCAGAGAGTAGATATTTCAGGCTTTGCAGGCCATATGGTTACAACTCTGCCATTGTATTGCAAAAGCAGCCATAGACAATATGGAAGTTAATGAGCCTAGCTGTGTTCCAATAAAACTTTATTTACAAAAACAAGCAAACTTTAGCCGTAGATTGATGACCCTGACTCTAAAAGAGCTTAAATAACTGCTGTACTGAAGAAATAACTTAGTAGCAAAACTAAATATAAGAATGAATTCTTGGGCTTCCCTGGTGGCGCAGTGGTTGAGAGTCCGCCTGCCGATGCAGGGGACATGGGTTCGTGCCCCGGTCCGGGAAGATCCCACATGCCGCGGAGCGTCTGGGCTCGTGAGCCATGGCCGCTGAGCCTGCGCGTCGGGAGCCTGTGCTCCGCAACGGGAGTGGCCACAACAGTAAGAGGCCCGCGTCTACCGCAAAAAAAAAAAAAAAAAAAAAAAGAATGAATTCTTCATTCTTGAAAGCCCAGCCAGTGTTCCCTGTTCTAAGCCTCTTTCTCATACACTCCAGGGTTGCCATTATGCTTCTGCTGTTGGTTAGAACCTAGCACAGTAACAATCACTTTGAAATAATTTAACAGACTCTAATAATAAAACTTACACATCAAATACATGTTTACTTTAATAAATATTAAAAATAATAGGGAAAAAAACTGCCCCAGTGATATTTTATTAATCATCAAGTGGAAAAAGTTCAATAAAAAGCAGTCAAAATTAAATATAAGAGCATAACAAAATTAATAGAGTCAGTGTGTTTAGTCTCTGGTATCCTTAGTTATCATTCCTCGGTTTTGTAATTTAAAAAAACACTTTCCTAATGTTCATGTGTTCATCCATTCATTAAATTATTTTAATAACTACCATGTACAAAGTACTGTTCTAAGTATGTTCTACAGGTAAATTAACAAATCTGGACGCTACACTTGAGATCGCTTTCACTCTAATTGGAGAAATATGTGTAAATAACCAGTGTATAAATCAGAAAGTGTTAAGTGACAGGTAGACTCCTACAGAGTGATAAAGCCCATCTGATAAAGACGACCAGGAACAACAAGTTAGGTATATTAATTGGCGGCAGCAGAGGAGCCTGAACACTGGAAGAACTATCTGGGCACTTCCCTAAAGAAGGGAAGGATTTGTAAGGGAGAAATTTAGGTAAAATTAACATGAAGTGTTTGATAGATGCAGGCAGGGCTGTGTGTAAGCTGGTTATCAGTAAGTCAGGGCTGAAAAGCAGACTAACGGTCCAATTTCCTTGGAAACTATAAAGTTAAGATAAATGCGGAATGTTACATCCAAAAATCACTTACCTGAAACTCTGCACCTGGGTTGGAAATAAGGCTTCTTTGTGTGAAAGTGACCCACATAGCTCTGATCCTCCAGGCAAGACTGGGATGTTCCATTCTCACTGACCTCAAACATCTAAATTCCTGACAATCTATGATATTAGAGAATAAAGTTTCTCAGCATGGGGTCTTTTTGAACAAAAGCAGTTTTTCCATGTTCACAAAAGGAAGCACAGATTGTCAGGAAAGGTTTCATGGCTAGGACAGACTGGGGGAAGGTCATGGGATCTTAGGCATATTGATAATGATCTGCATGATAGGGAATGAGACTTCCTGGAAAGCTGGAATCCACAACTCCACACCAACGTCATGCCCAACTCCTACAGCAATCTTTTAAATCAAAAATACAGCAAATTGCAAACTGACTGACTTGATATTGCGCCTTTTGCCTTTTCCACTAGGTATCTAGAGAAAAAAGAAATAAGCCTTAATTGACTCAACAAGAAAGAAGAAAATTGGAGCTTGGCAAGCACTTAGCCCCTGAAAAATTGAGAATTTGCTGAAAAAGGAGGTTTCAAGGCTGCAAGCTAACAAAACGTCCTAAATATTACAAATAAATCGCTCCACAGTGGCAAAATGCAGGCCTTAACGAAGTCTAGTGGAGTTTGTAGTATAGTAATTTGAATCTCAATTGCAGCAAATTTGCTATTCAACTAGATGTGGTGAACATCCACAAACCCACCACTAAGCCTGAATATTTTTTGGTCAATTTAGGGGAAAGGTGATTTCCTCAAACCCCTGGGCGTGAGCCTGAGCCATTATGAAATGCTTTCCTATCTGGATTGCTGCTTTCTGCATTTTCTGTACAATAAGCGATTATGATTCATCGCAAAGGTTACCATTAGGTAAAATAATCTTGGCTTTGAGATGCTAGGTAGTATATTATAAAAGCTGTGGGTTTCAGGTAATGCACGTCAGAGTTTTCAGTAGTTTCTCCATTTAAATAGCCGATAGGGCTTTTCTAATCTAAAACTGCATTACTAGATGGAGCAAAACTACGTGGCAGAACTAGTAGAGTGCTTTGTGCATTATGGATATTCACTGGACATGATAAATGGTTTCTTACGGGCTGAAAAGGGGGCATTAAGGCAACTTTCAAGTTTACTTTCAGAATAATATGTATACACTAAGGAAACGACTCAGAAAAATTGGTTAAGGAATCCTATCAAGAATTCCACCTCTACTAATTAATTCTCAAATATATACTCTCATCAATGTCATAACTTTTAATCCTGATGCTCCAAGCAAACATTTTCATCCTTTATTAATTGCAAAACAAATAACTCTCCAGCAGTGAGGCACTCCTTCCTTTAGCTTTGAGACTTGTCACAGAGATTGGTTTTTAATTATTTATGCCTATGATTCAAGTCGGTTTAATTATCCACCTTTTCATCATAGCATCAGCGATCACATGAAGACCCCGCAGCTCTGAAGTTTAGCTTCTACGAAGTGATCTCAGCCGGGCCCCGTGCATCCTCTGAGCTTAGAGCCTTGCAGAAGAGATGTTTGGTCCCAGGGTGGTATGCCAGCCACATCGAGAGATGGCTTATTTATTTCCCTCCCTTTCAGGTATTGAGCAATAAGAATCTACATCATGTTACAATCTCATTAAGTTTACAGCTCTGGTTTGGTTTTCTTTTGCTGGTTCCTCTAGGCTAGTGACTTTGCCTCTAGGCTAGAGGAAATTTTTACTCATTAAAACATTACTAGCCTTTACTCTTTAGTTGTAAATCAGACTCTGGCAAACAGTAATAGGCAGAGGTAGAAAAACTATCTACTCTTCTTTCTAGAAGTATTTCAGGATAATTCTCCCTGCCCTGTTTTCTAGTGCATACCCTTCCTGATTGTAAAGAGCATCAGAAGTTTGATACTCCTGATTCTTATTCTGAGAATAAAGCTTGAGAACCTCTTAACCAAACAAGGCAAATATTGTCTTGCTTAATTAAGAGCCGTTATTTCCCTTTGAACCACCTTGCTGCATTTTTCACAAGTCCTATGTTTTCCTTGGCTTCCTTGCTTCTCTCTTTGGCCTACCATTAGCCTAGATTACAAAATCAGCCCCTACTGGATTGCATAAAGCAGTCCCGTCACATCAGACACAGTATAGGCCTGTGGGTCTAGAAACATGCTAGCCATAATGATACCATATATGCAACCATATATGGCTATTTAAATTTTTATTAAAATTATATAAAATTAAAAATTAAGTTTCTCAATCACATTAGCCACATTTCAAATGTTCAATAGCCACCAGTTAGATACTGCAGCCGTTGAACATGTCTATCCACAGAGAAAGTTCTAATGAACGATGCTGGTAGAGACTAAATAGAAATATTGGAGAAGAGGTGTGAGCAAGAGCTGCTTTCCAGGCTTTATGGCCCTTCATCATGGTCTCCTGTCATTTTATCTTGCTGGGACCACCCCCTTCCCTCACCAGAGTAACAAGCAAATTCTTGCCTGTAGTCTGTTGAGGAACTTCTGTTTCCTTTCAGGCTTTCTGGGAGTCTTACCTTTTTCTCCAAATGGATTATCAAAATATTTCTTAAAACCTTACAGTGCTACTCCTTTGACTGGAATCATGGAGAATGGCCATGTCCTCTGTCTCACTGTACCTGGTCTGGTCACTTTTCTTCCTTCCTGCAATGCTCCTTCCCACCTTGAATCATGGAATCATTGTTTTATCTGTTTTTAAACTTGGTTTCCATTTGTGATTTTGTAGTCACATTTCTTAAGCTCTCTTTTTACCCTCAAATGGCTTTTTTGTTTTCATAGTGTTTGCAGGACTTCTCGGACTACAAAACGTGAGCACATTTAATTAGTGTGATTTATTTTTTGTTCCAGGTCATTAATGAGGATGGCCTGGTTAAGTCTTAACAACAACGCACACAAGTCCCCTCAGTCTCTCACTGAATAAATTCAGAGTGCAGAATTTTTTAATTATGCAGTTACATGTCTTTTTTCAATGTGCATTTTTTTAATTTCCTTGTTAATTTAGTTGCTAATTATTGATGGGCAACAGCTAAGAACTGATCCGGCTACAGTGATGGATGAAGTACAGAAGTTTCTAGGAGTCTCTCCTCATTATAATTACTCAGAAGCTTTAACGTAAGTTTATATTCTAATTAATTTATTGAAGTTTCAGCAGAGAACTGATTTTAAAGAAATTGTAGCTTGGTGATACAGCTGTCAAGTTAGCTGTTCCTTACACACTGATTATTTTCCAGTTGATATTAACCACTTGAGAAAGAACATTTCAACAGTTTGGCAGAGAAATGTCCAAAATCCTCTACTGATTTCTAACTAGGAAGGATTTCCCCTGGAAGGAAAAGAGAGGAACAAAACAGTTGCAAATCTTAAAAGCAACAACTAACCTTAAAAGAGGCTACTTTAAGTTGGTAAGCACTAAGCCTATTTAACAAACAATACTGAGACCTCTTGGAAGTATTAAAAAGACTTCTTGAACTAGGTGATTTATGAACTCCTCTCTCTTCTGTGTAATTTTCAAAACCCAATGTCATACAGCAAGAAATAGCCCAATAGGCGACTGAATAGGCAGAGAGAAAGGTGCTATTATTACTTCTACACATAATTCCATTTTTTGCTGGTCTTTACCCAATGTATGACTGACCCTGCCCCCTCTTCTTCAGAGGCCTCAGCAGTTACAGCTCTGGTTTGGTTTTCTTTTTCTGGTTCCCACTGATTTTCTTAGATAGTCAGCTCCTTCAGAGTGGGGGCCAGGGTGAGGCAAGAGAAGCACTAGAATTTAAGGAGGCACTCACTCTCAGGACCCCGCAAATACCTGAGAGTGAGTGGCTCCGAAAATTTTTCAGCCAAGGTGCCTCTCTTGCCTCACCTTAATCCTGACTCTGGGGTTCATTTAGCATTTTAAATAAGACCTCCATCTGACTTTGTCCATTTATAATGGTTGGCAGTCAGATATCTGAAGGTTGTGTTTGTTCCTATTTCACATGCAACTGGGACAAGCAACTGGGAGATCCTGAGCTGGATGAACTGTGGAGCTGGCTCTCACTGTAATATATATATTTAATTTTAGGGTCATAGACTGAGCCTTAAAAAAACCGATTAAGATTGCAGTGTGGAATTCTTCCATTGTATCTCTCAGTATAAAACTCAGTTCTGTAGATAAACTGATTTTCTCTTTTCATTGTTCTCCTTATGCTATAGCAGTTTAGAGTGAGAGACAAGATTCCTTTACCTTTCACTGTCCCTTACAGAAAAAGGTTTGCAGAAAACCATCAAATACTGCGTACATCTTGCATAAATCATATGTAGAGACACATGTAAGAGAGACATTTCGATCTAGAGGACAAAGGAGTAGGTAGAACTCAAGAGTTTTGTGCTTCCTTCCTAAGAGTCATTTACTTTGTTGTTACTATTAACCTTCTACCCTCTGTGTTTTCTATAGTGTGGATCCTATCAGAGATTTGGAGAGCTTAGTTAAAGTACCAACACAGACACTAGCCTTAGGTATTTAACTTTCAGCTTGACCTTAAAGAAAGCTGAGTGAATTTAGCTTTAGTTAGAAATTCGAGTCCACTTTCTGCTTTATATCCTTTTAAGTATCTCTTAGAAAAGAAAGTTTTTATTTTCTAAACAGTTTTCTATTTCAAGTTGGCTTATCTTTGGGTCTTTTTTATAGAGTATATAGCAAAGTACTGTATTTCAGAAAGAAGTGGAGTATTCTATAAAAACATAATCTCTTTTTCTTATGGAATGGTCCTTGACCTGCATGCTATGTATCTGTCCCCTTTGCATCCAGCTCAGCAGCAAGCTTTTTATTCACCTCCAAGGGTAAAGTAAAGGGAGTGTAAACTTAAGAGAAGTAATATCAAAGCAACGTACTGTATACAAAGGACTATGCGTCACTTTGCACCTGGGATGTATCTGGCTAAAATTACCCCTTATATGATTCTGTAACCTTACTGGGGGCTCAGTGGGTGAAGTAGCAAGATAAGATGTGTGTAGTCTCTGAAACCACAGTTTCAGGTCCAGCAGGGCTGCCTACTCACCCTGCTGATAGATAATGTACTGCCATTCCGTTTCTTTTTATATTTTCTTGTCAATCAGTTAGCCCGACACACCTTGTAAAAACCAGCAGTGTACCTGTTGTAGAATATTTGGAACTTCATGTCATTGGCTTAGGTCTAAATCCTCCTTCATCCATGCCCTTTGCAATTGTTCTGAATCCTGCCCTCAAAATTTAGTTATTCTTATTAAACTAATTGTACTGGTAAGTTGTTTCTGTGGTGCTTTGGATATGTTGGAGATGACTGGTTGTAGAAAATGTATGTTCACAGGAATGTCATTTATTGCTTCATAGTTTTCCTGCTAATGACAGTGAAGACTACCTCTTCGGTAGTTTTAAAAAAAAAATTATTTAAAGCCTTCAAAGAATGTTCTGAACTGCAAACAGATATGAATTCTCAACTAACCACATAAATCCAGTTCTTTGCACACAGTAGAATAAATGAATGAAACTAGGTCTATGCAAAGGTTTTACCATACAGTCTTGGCATGAAAGAGTACTCCAGTTTAAGAGATCTATAAATTGATTATCTTCAATATTTAAAAAGCTCCAATTTCAAAACTATTTTCAAGAAAAATGGCAATAAATTTCCATTGTTAAGAGTGTTATTTATTCTTTTCCACAATCACTACAGAAGTGTTCAAGACTTCCAAATTTCATACAGTCATGGATGGTCTATGTTATCTTAAAATGACTTAGTACTGTCATCATGGATTTTAAATGATATATTGAATCGGTAAAAATCTGATTTTCTTAGTGAGTGTGGCTGTGATCTGAAATAAGCAGTTTAAGCTTTAAAAAATATAAATGGGAACTTTCTCATTCAATTAAGTAAATTCACATTTTACAATTCTTGTTCAATATAACCTTAATCCCTAAATTATAAATAACATTGATAATACTAACATTATTTTAGCTTGCATATTATGTTTTTAGTGTTTAAAAGCTGTCTAATCATTTAAGAAAAAGCAGGAAAAATAATGCTCAGCATGGAATTGTGCTAATTTGTATAAATTTTCCCATGAATATATCCATCCAGAATTATACCAGCCATCAATGACTGTGACAGGAGTCTTCCCACTTATAAGTACTAGTTAAATACTAGTGAATACTGAACCTGACATCTTTATTTCTCAGTCAATTAACCTGTTTATTAACATGAATGAAACCAGACTGAGTTATATGAATTTTTAATAATAATTTACAACGAAAATTTCAATAAATGGACAATAAGGATTTGAAGGCCAGGAGTTGAATGAAGATTGTGCGTTTGTTTTGTTTTGTTCTGTGGATGGGGCTTAACTAAGTCATAAAGAACGGAAGCTGCTTCAGCTGTTTCTAATATTACTTCCCCGGCAACCAAATTTACATTGTCTAGGAATTCTTTCCCTTTTTAGATGAGTTTGAGTAAAACTGTGCCAAATTAAAACTTTTTTTAGTAGCAAAAAACAGTAGCCATAGTAGCTAAAATCTGCTGGTTCTCTAGATTATGAAACAGCTAGAAATGCTAAGAAGTGAAAAAGAAGAAAATAATCTACTCCAATTTCATATAAATTTGTTTTTAAAAGTGCTTATAACATTTCAAAATCAGTATATGTTTATATGTTCTAAGTATTTTATATATATTGCATCATAACAATACTATGTGATAGACACTATTAGCTCCACTTTTCAGCTACAAAAACTGGGGCACAGAAAAGCTTAGCCAAAAGTCACTCAGCAAGTAAGTTGAGGAGGCAGGATTAAAACACAATCATTCCTCTGGAGCCTACACTGCCAATTTATTAAGCTCTTCAAATTGGCACAAGAGGGACTTCCCTGGCAGTCCAGTGGTAAAGAATCCACCTTCCAATGCAGGGGACATGGGTTCAATCCCTGGTCGGGTAACTAAGATCCCACATGCTGCGCACAGGGCAACTAATCCCATGCGCCACAACTACTGAGCTCGCGCTCCTCAGCTAGAGAGGCTGCATGCCGCCAACTACAGAGCCCACGTGCTCTGGAGACTGCACGCCACAACTAGAGAGAAGCCTGCGCACTGCAACGAAGAGTCCGCGCACCGCAATGAAAGATCCGTCATGCCTCAACAAATATCCCACATGCCCGCCATAAAAAATAAATAAAATATTTTTTAAAAATTGGCACAAGAGGGCTTCCCTGGTGGCGCAGTGGTTGAGAGTCCGCCTGCTGATGCAGGGGACACGGGTTCGTGCCTGGGTCTGGGAAGATCCCACATGCCTCGGAGCGGCTAGGCCCGTGAGCCATGGCCACTGAGGCTGTGCTCTAGAGCCCACGAGCCACAACTACTGAGGCCCGTGTGCCTACAGCCCGTGCTCCGCAACGGGAGAGGCAACTGCAGTGAGAAGCCCGTGCACCGCAACGAAGATTAGCCCCCGCTCACCACAGCTAGAGAAAGCCCACGTGCAGCAACAAAGACCCAATGCAGCCAAAAATAAATAAATTTGTTTAAAAAAAAAGTCTACAAATAACAAATGCTGGAGAGGGTGTGGAGAAAAGGGAACCCTCCTACACTGTTGGTGGGAATGTAAGTTGGTACAGCTGCTATGGAAAACATTGTGGAGGTTCCTCAGAAAACTAAAAATAGAATTACCGTATGATCCAGCAATCCCATTCCTGGGCATATATCCAGAGAAAACTATCATTCAAAAAGATACACGCAGCCGTTCATAGCAGCACTATTCACGATAGCCAAGACATGGAAACAACCTAAATGTCCACTGACAGATGAATGGATAAAGAAGATATGGTATATACATATATTGGAATATTGCTCAGCCATAAAAAATGGAATAATGCCATTTGCAGAAACATGGATGTAACCAGAGATTATCATACTAAGTGAAGTAAGTCAGAAAGAAAAAGACAAATACCATATTATACCACTTATATGTGGAATGAACCTATCAATGAAACAGAAACAGAATCACGGACATAGAGAATAGACTGGTGGTTGCCAAGGGGAAGTGGGGAGGGCAGAGGATGGACTAGGGGTTTGGGGTTAGTAAATGCAAACTGTCACATAGAATGGATGGACAAGAAGGTCCTACTGTATAGCACAGAGAACTATAGTCAATGTCCTGGGATAAACCATAATGGAAAAGAATATAAAAAAGAATGTATGGGCTTCCCTAGTGGCGCAGTGGTTGAGAGTCTGCCTGCCGATGCAGGGGACACGGGTTCATGCCCCAGTCCGGGAAGATCCCACATGCCGTGGAGCGGCTGGGCCCGTGAGCCATGGCCGCTGAGCCTGCGCGTCCAGAGCCTGTGCTCTGCAACGGGAGAGGCCACAACAGTGATAGGCCCGCGTACCACAAAAAAAAAAAGAATGTATATGTAGGTATAAGTGAGTCACTTTGCTGTACAGCAGAAATTAACACAACATTGTAAATTAACTATACCTCAATTAAAAAATAAATTAAAATGTGATATATATCAGTACATCCAATGGAATACTATTCAGCAACAAAAAGGAATAAATTTTGAAACATGCTAAAAAATAAATAAAAATAATCCATCTCCAGATACATTGTCACTTTGCATAATAAATGTGTAATCATAGTGATATGCAAATTAAAGCTACATTGAGATACCATTAGAATGGCTATAATCCAAAAGACAATACCAAATGTTGGTAAGAATGTGGAGAAACTGGAAACCTCATATATTGCTGATGGTAATGTATAATATATGGCCACTTTAGAAAAGCAATTTTGCAGTTTCTTAAAAAATTAAACAGAAGTTTACAAATAATCCAATTCCACTCCTAGGAATCTACCCCAAAAGAAATGAAAACCTATGTCCACAAAGAATTGTTCACCACAGCATTATTCATAATAGCCAAAAGCTGCAATCAATCTGATAAATGGATTTAAGAAAATTTGGCATATCCACACAAGATGGAGAAGATCTTTCTCCATCTCATGTCAAGCTTCTTCACTTGGGCTCTGAATTGCTCACAAGGTCCTTCATCAACATCAATCCCTCACCTTCTCAGGCAACCTGAAAAATATGATCTCCCTTGTACCCTCCTCTCCTTTTTGTTTCCACTATGATACAGTTACACCACTGCTTGTGAACTTATACTTACAGAACTTACAGATGTCTGGGCTAGGTGTCAGCTCCACAGACACACATTTTTCTCAATAAAGCCCAGCATGACAGCCCACTGCATGAGATGTAATCAATTAGCAGAGGTGAAAGAAAAACCTATTTTTCTTTTGACTTCTAATTTTAATATGTGTGAAGTTAGTGTTTCTTAAAGAAACATTCTGTCAGAAAGCTGCTCATTTTAACATAAGGCATGTGTATGTTGCAGACATGTATCTATAGTTAGGTATATTAGCAAAAAAAATAATAATAGCTAGTCTGGATTTTGATCAAACACTTAAAATGAGTCATAATTCAGTTATGGAAATTACCAATAACAAAATGTTAATGAAAAATGTTTTATCAACAGCAGACTTCCAGAAATGTTGTTGTGTTAGAGCTTCCCATCTTTCGTGTATAGATTATTTCAATCATCATCTCTATTTTTTAAATTTATTTATTTTATTGACATTAGTTGATTTATTAATGCTCTCCTTTCTTATACCTCTGACTATGAAACATTTATTCAGTTGCCTTACAGATGCAATCAAGAATATAAACAACATGGAGATAGATCATATTATGTCTTGATCCCACACACTTGCTTTAATAATGATCAGAAATGGGCTTTGCACAAGTAGGATGTGAGTAATCCTTTAGTGTCTCTAATATCCAAAGCAGGGCAGAGACAGAGATATAGGTTTGCCTTCTTTTCATAGGGCTATAGTTATAAAGTCTACAACATTAGCTACAGAAAGACTACTCTCCAATCACACATTCAATCACAATATAATTTTAAATCAGCTTTATTGATGTGTAATTTACATATAATAAAATCTACCCATTTTAATTGTACAGTTTGATGAATTTTGACAAACATGTACTGTTGTATACACCATCACAATCAAGATATAGAACATTTCCATTAATCCAAAGTTTCCACATGCTCTTTCCCCTCAGCCCTGAGCCCTAGCAACCACTCTTCTACTTTCTTTCACTTAGCATAATGCTTTTGACATTCCTCCTTGTTGTTACATCTATCAGTAATTGGGGTTTTTTTTAATTGTTCAGTAGTACTCCATTTTATGGATATACCACAATTTGTTTATCCTTTCACCAGCTGATGGACATAGGGTTGCTTCCTCTTGGGGGCTACTATGAATGAAGCTACCATGAACATTTGTGTACAGATCTTTGTGTGGACATATATTTTCATTTCTTTTGGATAAAGACCTAGAAATGGGATTAGTGGGCCATATAGTAATTTCGTATTTAACTTTATAAGAAACTTTCCAAAGTGTCTGTAATATCCTAAATTTCTACCAAAAGGTGTAACAGTTCTAGCTGTTCCACATCTTTGCCAACACTTGGTATTGGTCTTTTTAAGTTAAGTCATTCTAGTATCTAGTGGTATTTCATTTGTGATTTTAATTTGCATTTTCTTAATGACTAATGATACTGAGCAAATTTGCATTTGTTTATTGGTCATTCATCTATGTTTTTGATAAAGTGTCTATTCCAGTCTTTTACTCAATTTTTATTGGTAATGTCATCTTTTTTTATTGAGTTCAGTTGTATATTCTGAATATAAGTCCTTTATTAGATTAACATTTTACAAATATTTTTGCCCAACATGTGGTTTCTCTTTTCATTTTCTTAAGTGTTTTAGAAAGCAAAAGTTTAAATTTTGATGTATTCAAAATTATCATTATTCTTTTATCATTCATCCTAAGAAGTCTTTGCCTAACCCAAAAATTTTCTATGTGTTTTTTCCTATGTTTACTTCCAGAATTCTTACAGTTTAGCTCTTAGCTCATTCATGAAATGAGATTTCATTTCAAGTTAATTTTCATATACAGTGTGAGGTCAGTGTTCATATTTTCCATATAGACATCCAATTTTTCCAGTTCAATTTATTTAAAAGATTGTCCTTTCCCATTGAACTACTGTGGCACCTACTTTTGAAAATCAGTTGACAGTAGATGTGTTGGTCTGTTTCTAGATTCTATTTTGTTCATTGACCCATTGGTGCCAATACTACACAGGCTTGATTACTGTGGCATTATAGTAAATCTTGAAACTAAATAGTATAAGATCTCCAACTTCGATCTTCTCTTTCAAATTGTTTTAGCTTGTCTAAAACAAATTATTAGCTTGTATCTCCATATACATTTTATAATCATTTTTTCAATTTCTACCAAAAAAAAAGTCCATTGGAGTTTTGGACTCACATTGAATTATCTAGACAAATCTGGAGATGAGATTGATATTTTAAAAATATTTAGTCTTCTGACCTGTGAACATGGTATAGCTCTTTTTTGTTTATGTCTTCTGTAATTTCACTTAACAATTGTAGTTTTCATTGTACAGATCTTGCATACATTTTGTGCTAAATTTATCCCTAGGTATTTCATGTTTTTATGCTAATTTAAATGTTTTAATTTCAATTTCCAGTTGTTCATTGTTTACACTATAGTTTTAAGAAAAAGTTAGAAGCAGCATTCTGGGAAGTAGTATGAATTAAAGACAAAAGGAAAAGGTGGCCCTAAATGATAATTCTTTCTAATGAAGAAAAAATTATAGCAATAGAATCACTGAATAACAAAAGCCATGTGAAAGAATCATCATTGCTGACTGTTACTTTCACTTTTATATTCAAGCATAGGAAATTACTATTTATTCATAATGAATTATAAAACAGAACATACCCAGAGACCAGTGAAGAGAAAAGGCCCTCTACCTAGGGTCAGGAGGCTTAGACTTGAGTTGTCACCTGCATACTGAAAAAGTATATAGTCCAAGATAAATAAACCTTGACAAGCACTTCCTTCTTTTTCATTTTTGTATTCAACTAACAGTTGGTGAGTGTTCACAAAGAGCCAAACACTGTGCTAAGTGCCATTAAATGGGACAAATGCTATACTCCATATCATTAAGGGGTTATAAGAAAAGCTCAAATGAGAAAGTGTTATATGAAATATTTTGGTAAACTAAAATATAAGTTTAATGTGCTACTATTACTTTTATTACAATTATGCCATGAAAATCTTTTTTATAGGTGTTATTACTTTAATACAGAGCTCATACCAAAATAAGGAAGTGTCTCTGGAAAAACATTAAATGGATTAGAGCTAGAGACTCCTGAAATTCATTACTCCATGACACACCAAAACCTCTTCTATTAACCTGTAACTGAATGGTACAAGTACTGTGTAAATCCGTAGATGTGAAGACTGACTTGTCGTTTTTAAAACCTGCAAAGGGAAAGAATGGGCTTGAAATTTATGTAACTTTTTCCTTCCAGATGAAGGAGGTAGGCTTATTAATTTCTATTAATAGGAGACCTCCTGCTGACAGTTTTTCTATTAGAAATCTGGCAAACTCACAAATATGACAGATGGACTGAGAATTCAGAAGTATGCCAAAAGACTTTATGTAAAGTGATGCAGTCAAAAAATATGCCAGTTTCCTTGGTTATAGATTAATATCCGAATAATTAAAAATACTTGCTTGAAAAATACTTTTTTGTTCTTTGTATTTTTTTAGGTTTGATTCTCATAAAGGTTTCTGGTGTCAATTACTGGAAGAAGGTAAAACAAAATGCCTTGGAAAGAGCAAAGGAAGAAAATACCCTCCAATGGATCCTGAAGTAAGTATAGAGCTTAAAAGTACAAACTCAATAAGCAAAATGATACATAAAAATATATCTATTTTCTTAGAAAAGTGATTAAAATAAAAATTCACCCTTTATAAAAATTAAAAGTGACGTTTGGATTAGAATGCATTCAGGTTGCTTGTTTTGATTTTTCCAGTGATTATCTTACCTGTCATGCAAGAATAAAAGAAAACAATAGAATTTGCCATTTTGAATCAGAACGAAGAAGGCAACATCTCATTCCAAAAGGAATGATACAGTCACAGAAATTTTAGCACTAAAAATGTTAACTGAAACCAAGGCAGGAAATATATCAGCTGGAAATTGAAAATAGGCCCAAAAGATTTTATTTTCACTGTCTAAGTCACTCTCTAGTAGTAACTGTGGCCTGCATAATAATATTAATTATTGGTATACTAAGTTTTGAACTGTTAATATGTTAATAAGATGAAAGAATGAATATATTTCCCAAATGTATAACATACTAGCAGATAATTTAGGCTCTGGAGAATGGAGACACCCAAACTTAGCAGTAGGTATGTAGCGCTTCGGGTTTATTCTGTTCCAAATGGTGACATAGTGATCACTTAAAGCTACAGTTTTCCCACTTTGTAGACGCTATATATTTACTTTAAAGCTTATTTCACATATATTAAAATTTATTAATATTATTTTGATTTCATAATCAGTCCAGTTAACATATAGTTTGGACATAAGAATGCAAGTAGATTGATTTTGTAAAAAAAAATTTTTTTACTCAAAAATGAAGACATTATTTGGCATTGTTTTCCCACAATGTTTAATATATTATGGTAACTAAGAATCCTGCAGTGGTTTGAGAATCCTAACATGGTATGAACTTGTCTGGATACTTTTTAATACTTGAAGACTTTAAGGACCTTTTTTCCAACCTGATAGAGACAGAGCCTCTATCAAGCTAAGCTCACTAAGCTCACAATTACATTCTATCTAAAAGGCATTGTGGAGGTTCTTGTTCTTTTGATAAACAAGTTGCATTCTCAGAACTCCAATTTTCTTTGGTGGGTTATTAAAATATACCTTCAGAGCACTATGAAAACAATCTTTACATATTAATAAATATTCAAGGGCAATTCCCATTGTATTTCAAGACAGTAATATAAAGTATCTCATTTTCATGTAAGTCAAAGCTATCTGTCTATATATTTATTAAAACTAAAACATTCAAGACACTGTAGAACATCTTTCTTAGTATTTTATTTCACTCCTATCAAACACATACTGAGACCTAATATTAAATTTGTGGTAGAGAAAGATAAGAAAAACATAACTTTTCAGGATATCATTATTTCCATATCTCCCAACAAGATTACTGCATAATCCATCCCTAAGATATTTTTTCTCAAACACCTCTGACACCAAATGTGTGAGTTTTCCATACCAAGCAATTCTCCAGTTTTCTGCAGACACCAGCTAGGTATCCTGCAGTTTAATCCAATTCTGACACTAACTATTCAGGGTTAGTGTAGCCCCACAGATTAACGGCTCAGCCCCACAGAACTGCCCCCTTCAGACTCCAGTAACAAGTAGTGGGTTCCCAGGTTACTCACACTTCTGTCCAACTTGGCTGCAAATCAGGGGTTCCCTCATCAGGTTTTATAATTTGCTATAATGACTCACACAACCCAGGGAAACACTTTACTTCCTATTGTTATAAACAAAGAGGTACTTAGGACAAGGTCCAGAAGGGTCCTGAGCACAGGAGCTTCTCTGTCCCTGTGGAGTCTGGGGTGTACCACCCTCCCAGCACATGGATGCATTTACCAACCCTGAGTTATGGAGGTTTCGTTGCACAAGCATGGTTGATTAAATAATTGTCTATTGGTGAATAACTCAATCCCCTGTCCCTCTTCCCTTCCCTGGAGGTCGGAGGTTGGAAAGTTCCAACCCTCTTAATTATATGTTTGGTTCCTCTTAGCAACCAGCCCCCATCTGAAGCTATCTAGGGGCCCATAAGAGTCAAGTCATAAGCAGAAACTCAGAAACTCAGATAAGGTTTAAAGGAACTTATTGTAAATAAGAAAAGCCACTCTTTACACTCCTGTCACTCAGGAAATTACAAGGGATTTAGGAGCTCTGTGCCAGGAACCAGAGTCAAAAACCAAATATATATTTCTTATTATATCACAATATCATATACATGCTGGATTTATTTGAGGGAGTAGAATAGCTGATTTTGTGCAAATAGTGCCCAGAGAGGAGGCAAGAGTAAAGGGTCCTTCCTGGACGTAATGGAAACACAAACGTGTACACAGATTAGAATAGGCAGTACTGTCACCACACTGCTTGCTTCTCCTTCTGCTACAGAAAAACACCAGAACCCTTCCTCACAAGTATCACCAAAACATCATAGGATGGAAATTAAGAATGCTGTTAGCCTACTTCCACTTTGACTTTGTTTATCAAAATATATTGTAGAAAGGGAATAAAAACTGACATTTTAAATGAACCACTAAGTCTATGACCTCTCCAAATCAAAAGCATTTAATAGATTCTTTAATAATAGGCCAATAAACAACCTGATATTGAATTTATTATACAATTCCTTCTTTTACCATATATTATGATTCCCTCTTAATTACACTAATTTCATGAGTTTGCATGAAGTAGACTACGTTGGCATACTTAACATATATCCTATCTGTGATTTATCATCTAAAATAGTCCCTTTCTGAATGATGGTCAGATAACAATGTATGTACAATAAATCCTGCATATCACTGAGTTCTGTCCTAGTAACTTTTGGCCTGAATATATTAGACTCTCAAATAGGACATGTTGTACTTTACAAGTCTCATATCAGTTATCTTGCCATATGAGAGAGCAGAGCAACAAGAAGAAAGGGTACTTGATTATAGGGACCAACATACACAAATAATAGGGCACAGGACAAGGGTTTGGCTACAGAGGCAGCACTGATACAGGCAGCCAGGTTTGAAAATAATGCCAAAAAGACCAAAAAGTTGAGGTATAGTTGAGATAATCCTCAGTATCAGGAGGTACGATCCAAACTCCAAAGGGATGTGTGGTAGATATTGATCCCAGGAGGTTCAATTCTAAAATTAGTTAAGATGTTGGAGAATCCTTTGCCATATGGAAAATATCAGGGAGCAAAATGGCAGGAGCTGGGCAGCCCCGGGCTGCTGTTGTTCCAGGGCTTCTCTCATAAAGGGGAACAATGTAAAGTAAGACCTTAAGAGAAAGCACAGTGGGGAAGTTTGGAAACTTAGCCTCTGCACAAAGGCCTAGGGCTCAGCCCTGGATTCCAGGTCTGGCTGGCAGCAAAGGAGGCACAAAATGATCAGGCCCCCAGATGGAGTATCTGGGAATATGATTTGTCTCCACCTCTCTCTGGCCTGGGTGTACCAGCTGGGCCTGTCAGTGGTTTTACAGCTAATGACCGTGGAAGACCAAAACCAGAAGTGAGACAAAGGTTTGGGTTCTCCCTTGATCGCAGTGATGGTTAGAATATAGCACAAATGTCAGTCTGGTTCCAGTGATCATAATGACTACAAAAACCACTATGTTACATAGAAATTATCAGTATAAAACAAGATGATTTTCTATGGCCTTTAAAATGGGGTACCAGATATGACATTTTAAAAGACTAACACAAGGAATTAAATAAAAACTTTCTGAAGATTCAACGCAACTAAAAACCTCAGAATAGGGACTTCCCTGGTGGTCCAGTGGTTAAGACCCCATGGTGGGAAAACTAAGATCCCACATGCCACACCGTGCAGTCCAAAAAAAATAATAAAAATAAAAAATAAAATAAAATAAAAACCTCGGAATAGTGTAAAGCAGGGAGGTACAGATACAGATTCAGAAATCCATCCTCCACAACATTCCCAACAATGGTCATTTACACTACATATAAACCCCACTAAACACCATCTTACAATACAGCACTTTCCATTTCTGACAATTTCAATTATTAAACTATTTTTCTTTATTGAAGGGAAATCTACTTCCCTATAAGTCGGGATAGTTTACAAGGCATTCCTTTCCTTCCTTGGGTCAAATAGTACAAATATACCAGGTTATAGGCTTACCTAGTTTACCTACTGTATTTTTAAGGTTTACCATAGTACTGTTTTAGCAGTGAATATTTTGTGTATGCCTTAAAAGAGCTCTTAAGAAAATATTACCTTCAAAATCTAAATGTAAATTAATGATGACAAAGGAGTATTTTATTTTATAGATTTACCAACCCAACTCTTATTCCAAAGCCAGGATGGTTTTAATAGAGCATAATATTAGACCCAATCAGTTATTACAGCTATAGTTCTAGCAATTCAATCTAGTTATTTGAACATTTAATTCTGCACAAATAAATCCCATGTTTAATATGAAAACCCTTTCCCTAGTGAAAACAGCATATGTGTTTGGAGTGTGTATTTTGAAGAACAGAGTTACTGTGTTTATATTGTGCTAAAGAAATAGCCCACATGCTTAATATCAGTTTTAAACCAGTATGGTTTACTTGACACAGATGTAAACATCGTCAAAGTATATGAAGTATACTTTAAAAAACAAAATTAAATGTCCTTTCATCTCCTCCTCCCATCTCAGAGCAGAGTGTTTTTATCCAGCTACTATCGGGACCACAACGTGGAACTCTCCAAGCTGCTGCACAGACTGGGGCAGCCCCTGCCGTCCTGGCTGAGACAGGAGCTGCAGAAAGTGAGATAGCACTGAGAGACATCTCGAGAATGCATCTCCGTGGAATGCTCACCTCTCCCAGAGCTTCCAGGGGCTACCAAAAGGCGGTTTATAAACATACCTCTTCAAATGAGAAAAAAAGAACAAAGGTCCTTCCATGTGCTGGCATGTGGAGGAGTAGAAACAAAACAAACAAACAAAAAATGTATCTGTTACAAGCCTTGAGGCCTATGGCCTTTCTCTTAACATTGGAGCCTGTGGGGTCATTGGAGACTACAGTGCACTCATGTGGAAATCAATAGCAACCAATATAAATATCAAACACAAATGCAGAACTGTCCCATTTTGTAGTAATAGTTACACTTTTATATATCAACCAAGATTGGGTCTCTGTAGATTTTTAGGCTGCTGTTTGCCTGTGCAATGTTTTCTTATTCTTCGATTCTATAAAGTGTCCTACAAAACAAGAAGCAAACATCACAATGTAGCATAAGATGCTAAAGGCCTAACATCCATGAAAAATGCTTGCCAAAATGTAAATCCACTGAAATATTTAGAATTATAAATTACAGCTTGTGCTAGATCAAAGAGCGGAAAAGTTATATATGAGTTTATCTGCATCCAAAAAACAAAAAAAGTGCTATAGCAGAAAAAAAAAGTGAGTTTTCATCCACATAGTCTAGTACCTTTATGTAAAAGTTACTAACTTCTCTATCATAATTGTTATTCTGAAAGATACACTGTAAAGCCATTGGATTGGAAATAGAAACACACTAAGTATACCAAAACAGTAAGAAGTAATGGAAAGTGTACTGACTAAATCCTCTAAAAGGGAGAAATTGTAGGGTTCGGAAGATATCTGATTGACAACCTTTGTCCCTTTTCTGTGAGCTGCAGATCAATTCCAGTAGTCCTCACTGGTTCTACAAAAACGCTTGCATAGTATCTGATGTATGTGTCATCTCCAGAAACAGACTGACTTTTCAATGTAAATAACTTTTTTTTAATGTTCCCAATAACAAAACCTATTAAATGAAAACTAAGGACAGTTTCTTTAGATGATGTTAGGTTATTTACATTTAAATTATAGAAATACTACATCGTTTCAGATAATTCAAAATGAAATTGTGTAATGTAGAGATTTATGACAAAAAACAAACATATGATTTTTGCAATGATACAAGGCAGAAAAAGATAAGCAAAGCCCAGTCCCATTTTTTAAGAACATTTCATACATCACTCTCATGGAAGACAATAGAACACAGTTAAATTTTTGAGTTATCTACTAAATTAAATGGAGGAAGTACAAAGATGAGCCAGGCATGGTTTTAAAATATACTTACGCTTAAATTTTTAATGATTATATGATTAATGAAGTATTCAAAAAAAGAAAAGAATGTCATACTTATTTTCCTGTGCTTATATTTACTTAGTTTTTAAATGTACTGTGCACATAAAAAATTTAAGCAGTAAATAAATTCCCTGCTATGATTACATAAGCCTTTATGAAATGTTATCAAAAGTATGATTAGGAAAAAAAAAGATATGCCCAAATATTTTCATTGCCATTATAACGTGTGAAACTAAACTCTGTCAATTATGCACTAATTAGAAAACAAATTTTGAGATACTTCCACTAACTATAAATTTTTTAAATTGCATTTTAATTATTTATTTAATTTTGTTTTATATACCCAAATGATATATTAATTTTAAAACAAAAGCTATTAGCAGAAAGAATTAGACAAAGAACCAGGTTTTAAGATCCCTGACAGTAAAAGCAAAATCAAAGTCATTTGGACAAACATGGTAAAGTCAGTCTTCATGCTTACTGCTACCATTTTTGAAGCAGCACATGCCCAGCATCCTAGGAAAATAAATTCAGCCTTTAATCTCCACTAATTTCAGAAAACTAGCTTAAGAGGGTCATACACAGTGAGAATACGCCCCAGTAGTTACATATGGTATTATGTTTTCATTTCAACAGCAACAGTTCTACTGATTTAAAAAAAAAAAAGAAAAAGAATGCATTTATGTTTCAAGGATGAGGTGCGCATTTAAACTTCTAAACAAAGCTGCTATTGGCATAATTTTGCCTGGGTAAACTGAATCAACTGAATAGCTCACCCTTTAAGAAATGTTAAAAACACAATGGATGCTTGTGTACCGGAAGGAGAAAAAAGAAGAGATCATACCAAAATTTACTCATTCATAGTACAGATATTATGCTACCTAGAGCAGCAAACCTTTGCAAGGAACTGTGACCACTCAGTGTATCTGGGAGGCAACTCAAATTCTAGAGGACACATAATTTCTGCATTGTATACTCCAGCTGGTTGTTATGCTCTTCTGGAAGGAACATAAATACATATGGGAAAAGATTGAGAGATAATGTGATTTTAAACTAGCTTTGTATAGAATTCCTTTTTCATTGCTTAAAATATGAAACTTCCTCAGGAAGAGATGAAATGGTTATTTCAATGTTTATAGCTATAATATTCTTGTCATTCACATTGAATGAAAATTAATGGAAATGTTTTTTTCTCTGAGTTTTTTAAAATAAAAAACCTGGATATAATTCTGATAGTAGCATGGTACCTCATATGTTCAACAATAAACTGTGATAAGAAAATGAAGAGTTTGGGCCTAGTAATTTTAGGTAATAAGTAGGCATTTCTTCGATTGTTTGTGTTTGCCTGTGACAGAGTGGGAGGTGGTCACAGAACATAGGTACCACTAATACAGTTCAAAATGGAGAGATACATGGAAAACTTCCCAGGAGGAAAAAAGTTTATTTTTAACAATATAACCTTTAACAGATCTTCTAATCAATGTTAGTCATTTTTTTTTTTTAGTTCTAATAGATATAAAACAGTTCCTAGCGTCGCTCATGAAACCAGAGAATAGCAGAAGCACACAGCTGTTACTTAACAGACTTGAGAACCTGAATAATTATAGCATTTCTTACTCCCAGTGCTCAGCTCTGCTCCCGACAAACCGGCGCCTTTCTTCAGAGCTTTAAAAGGCGTTAGCTAGGCTCTCTTTTATTAAAAATCTAGCAAAAACAAACTAACTGCAAAAAAGGGGGTCGGGAGAGTTAGACATTTATCTACATTCTCCACAAAACTTTCTTTTTCTCTAACCCAGTCCCTTTCTTTTCTAAACATCAGGTTTTCTCATATTGCAACCCAACCACCCTGTCAACATGCACCAGTTGATTCCTCATAGGATTATCTCCCAGACACACAGTTCCCCAGTCCAGAGTACATCTGACTCCCAATTTTCTAGGTATGCCATCCTATGTTCTATCTACTCCAGGACCAACTGGTGAGTGGCTAATAAACCAACCCCATTGATGTTAGCGGCTTATAATGACTTAACAATATTTTACTTTCCAGAGATATCAGCACTGCATTTCCAGGAGATATGTTTTAGGCTAAAGGCTCACTAACGGGGAGGCACTGAACAGTTCAAATATTTTAAAATGAAGGGATTTCTCTCTTTTAGAATCATACTCTATGGCTGAGTTCTGTTCTGCCAAAGCGGACTCTGCTTGGTTACCACCTACAGCATAGCTGCTGCCTTCTTCCTGCCCACCCTACCCCATACACACACACCCATCCCCAAAGAGATAGCAGTCATGGAAACAGCAATGATTACTTGTGGTGGATAATACTTAAGAAAGTATTTGTGTTGGCTTGAAATGTTTACCTTCTCTTCACTTACTTTACCCAAAAGCAAACTAAATTTTATAAGGTCACGCCGTGAATTTTAGCTTTGAGTATAAAATCTAAAGACACAGTGTGACATTGATTCCATTCCCAAGAAAATCTAGAATCTACTTTGAGGAAGCCTCTCACCTGTGGCCAAGGGTACCTAAGAGAATTTGAGGACTACTTTTCCCCATCCATTGCTACTACTAGTTCTTGCTGTTTTTGTCCTCAATTTGTTGTCTATATGGTTCTTGATATATCCAGTGCTCTTAACAAAAGTCACAAACATTTATTCACTTATTTATTAGTATGTGAAATTTATTTCTTACTCTGCCCTTCTACCTTCTTCCATTAATCCTGTAACTATCTTAATCTTTGAGTTTCTACCATTTTTCAGTCTATTCCCAAAAGTTATATACACAAAGATTAATAAATCACTGAAATTGGAACCTGCTAGATTTTCGCCATCTCTCTTTTTAGAGAAAGAAGAATCATGAATAGTGTCAATACGTGTTTAAGAAAGACATTCACTTGCCAGATTCAGGTCAGATATTTTACTTGCCTCACATTCCCTTTCACGGAAGTCAAAGCAAATTTCACAAATTAAATACAGCATAAAGTCTCCAAGATATTGTTAGGAAGAATGTATTTACCCACATTTTACCATACAAAAAACTGAAACTGAATGAAATGTGAAACATTTCCAAAGCACACAGGATCTATGACAAATCTTACATAAAACTATCTATATCAAGCTGTTTCTTGGTTATGAGGGAATAAATTAAGTGCAGGAAATGCCTGCTGTCTGCATTTCTGATGCCAAAATGCTCTATTTCAAATCAATAACTGAAATGGGAAGCAGATCTTCCTCTTAAATATTATGCATAATTTATACAGTTGGACCAGAGAAGATTGGTCTTCTTTTCTCTATTTGGTAAATACTATTCTGAATCTGAATTTTTTCAGTTTCAACCACTTTAAACAGAAATGCAAGCTCAAAATGCTATATACTCTTAGGGCTGTGCTGTATCTTTTCAGAACTTAATTTACATCTTTCAAAGCAAACAAAGCTTTTAAAAGCCCACAAAACATATGCCATCAAAAAATAGGGTTTGCTTCACATACAGATGAATAAATTGACAAACTTATAAGAAGTTAAAGATTCTAATTTTAAAAACAATAAAAAGCTATGAAAATGTAATACTGGGACTTCCCTGGTGGCACCGTGGTTAAGAATCCACCTGCCAATGCAGGGGACACGGGTTCAATCCCTGGTCTGGGAAGATCCCACATGCCACAGAGCAACTAAGCCCTAGTGCACCACAACTACTGAGCCTGCACTCTGGAGCCCGCGAGCCACAACTACTGAAGCCCGTGCACCTAGAGCCCGTGCTCTGCAACAAGAGAAGCCACCGCAATGAGAAGCCCACGCACTGCAACGAAGAGTAGCCTCTGCTCGCCACAACTAGAGAAAGCCCGCACACAGCAACAAAGACCCAACACAGCCAAAACTACATAAATAAATATTTTTTAATGTAATACTGACAAATTCTCATTCCCACCTATGATCAACTTGATAAAACCATATTGTTTCTATGTCCAGCTAATTACAAAGATGTCCTAAGTACAACTGGAATAGTAAACAGGATAGATTAGACCAATACAGATATTGGTCCAATCTCTGTTCTTAACCAAAATGACACTGGGTAAGTCACTTTTCCTTTGGGGGCCTCAATTTCCTCATCCATCAATGGAAGAAGTCAAATGTGATCATCCCAGCTCTTCCCCTTGTTTATTTTATCAGTTATTGTAACACGTGACTCTTCCTGTCTCTCACACATTCTGCCACAGGGCAGGACCTGTGAATTATCTTGGTGGTAAAGCTGGAAGCAGAAAGGTGGCCTAAGTAGTTCAACCCCTTCTCCCTCACTTCTTTGGAGAACACCCTGGTCTGCTTTTGACCTGTGGTAAGTTCAGCAGAAATCTATGTTTAAATACATTATTTAAAGCTACAAACATAACCAAAAGAACTAGAAACAGACATAAAAATATGCACTAAAAAATTAGGAAGATGAGCAAGAGTGTAAATGAGGAACAAGGGTCTAAATGAGCCAAACGTCTCATCCTTCATGTGGGAACCAACAGACGCTGCTTAAAGTTCACAAACCAAGAAATTAAGGTAAACGATAGTTGGAAATATGGAGTTAATCAATGCAACTTGGAGAGAAATGGTAAAAGGGAGCTAATTACCTTTGACAAATGGGGCTAGGGTGCAGGACCAGGGAGAAATATTTGAAGTTTTATTTCCAAGTGCATGCACTACTTTTATGACAACAACAGCAACAACTATCATTTAAAAAAAAAGAGTCTAAATATTTAGGGCCAACAGTATCCAATCTGGTGGGAAGATCACAGAGGCAAGAGAGCTAAGCAGCAGCTGACTTTGGCATCAGATGTTGGATGTTACCCTGGAGATTAACTAGTAAGTAAGACCTCGGTGGTGATGCAGAGCCTTACTTAGTGCTGTAGAGCAACGGCTCTAAAAGTATAGCATGTGGACCCCTGGCAGACCCAAGTCCTCTTCAGGGAATCTGCAAGGTCAAAACTATTTTCATAATATACCAATTTATCATATTCCTTTGTCACTGTGTTGATATTTTCACTGATTTTGCAACAGTAATAATGGGTAAAAGTGCTGGTGCTTTAAAATAAATCAAGGCAGTAACATCAACCTGTACTCATAGTCATTATATTCTCCACCATCACACGATCATTTACAAAGTCAGCTTCACTTAAGAATAAACTTGACAAAGCAGTAACAATTATTAATACCATTCAATTTCATCCCTTCAGTACCTGTCTTTTTTTTTTTAACGTCTTTATTGGAGTATAATTGCTTTACAATGGTGGGTTAGTTTCTGCTTTATAACAAAGTGAATCAGTTATACATATGTTCCCATATCTCTTCCCTCTTGCATCTCCCTCCCTCCCACCCTCCCTATCCCACCCCTCTAGGTGGTCACAAACCACCGAGCTGATCTCCCTGTGCTATGCAGCTGCTTCCCACTAGCTATCTATTTTACGTTTGGTAGTGTATATATGTCCATGCCACTCTCTCACTTTGTCACAGCTTACCCTTCCCCCTCCCCATATCCTCAAGTCCATTCTCTAGTAGGTCTGTGTCTTTATTCCCATCTTGCCCCTCAGTTCTTCATGACCTTTTTTTTTTTTCTTAGATTCCATATATATGTGTTAGCCACTATGGAGAACAGTATGGAGGTTCCTTAAAAAACTAAAAATAGAATTACCATACGACCCAGCAATCCCACTACTGGGCATATACCCTGAGAAAACCACAATTCAAAAAGAGTCATGTACCACAATGTTCATTGCAGCTCTATTTACAATAGCCAGGAGATGGAAACAACCTAAGTGTCTATCAACAGATGAATGGATAAAGAAGATGTGGCACATATATACAATGGAATATTAGCCATAAAAAGAAGCGAAATTGAGTTATTTGTAGTGAGGTGGAAGGACCTAGAGTCTGTCATACAGAGTGAAGTAAGTCAGAAAGAGAAAAATACCGTATGCTAACACATACATATGGAATCTAAGTACCTGTCTTTTTAATGTTCTCTGTTTCAAAGTGTGAAGCATGCCTACAGCACCTCCGCTTCTTACTGAAGTACATAGCTATCTCAAGGAAAAGCACCTGAGCAATCGTTTGAGTTGCAAATTGAACTAGCTACTTTATTTTTTTCTTCAATTTATTTAATCTGAAAAGAACTAGATACTTTATTCACAGAACATCATTTTGACTTAAAAGAATGACTGACAGGGAACTATGGTTATTCAGACTTGAGTAATTGGCAGACATTTGTTTGAAAAAGAACAAAGTGAGCCTGTCACTTCAAGAAAAACAACTGACAGTATTTACTGCCAATAAGATTTGAGCTTTCAAGTGAAAATTAGAATCGTGTAGAACCTGTGTCTACTACTAGGAGCTTAACAACAGGATATTATTTAAATGCTTTCTTTGATGAGACTGATGGTGATATTAACGAATATAATTTTTTAATATTATATATTGAAATGTACAAATGTTTGGAATATCTGCACAACTCAGTAAAACAGTATTTTCCAAATGATCCATGCATGAGGTTACAAAATCATTATACATAGTGCAACCATTATAATGGTAAAAGACCCATTCTTAGGGCAAGATAAACTAATAGTTTTTAATGTAGCAGAGTATGAAAAGCTCATTGATTTGGTTTCAGATTCCACATTACAAATGACCTTTAAAAAATACCACTTGTCAAGTTTTCTCATAGTATCAAAGAAAAATATCCACAATTACCTGAAAGGCTATAAATACACACTTCCCTTTCCCAGATACATATTTGGGTGAACTTCGATTTTCTTCACACATGTCAACCAAAACAACATATGAAAATAGATTAAATGCAAAAATAGATATCAGAATCCAGCTGTCTTCCATTAAGCCAAGCATTAAAGAGATTTGCAAAAATGTAACACAATGCCACTCTTTCACTAATTTTTTTTTTGTTTTGGAAAATAGGTTTTTTTTTAATTAAAACTATGATCTTATTATGGATTTGCTCTTGTTGCTTTTAAATTAATTAGTATTTTTTAGTTCCTCGATTTGAATTTCTAGTACAGTAAATTTTTTATTAATTTATTTTTATTGGAGTATAGTTGCTCTACAATGTTGTATTAGCTTCTACTGCACAGCAAAATGAATCTAGTACAGTAAATATTGATAGATATAACACTTACAAACAAAAGCCATGGGGTCCTCAATAATTTTTTAAAAGATAGAAGGGATCCAGAGACCAAAAAGTGTGAAAACCACTGGCATAGGAGTTGAAAGTAATTTAAGTACCAAAAGCCAAAACTTACACCATAAACGATAGACGAGAAAGAAAATAGGTGGAAAACCAGACTACACCTCCTATCGCCTTCCCACTCCACTCCCAGACTGGAAGTTGCCTATCTGAAGATGAAGGAATACTGGAAAGGGAGAAGAGAGGTAAACATGGGTATGAGTTTCTTCTCTCCCTGCTCTATCTCCTTGCTGCCCAAGTGAGTCATAAAAATGACAGGATGAGAGATCTTCCTTAAGACTGAGGATCCAAGTGGAGAAAGCTGTGTCCTACTTTGCATCTAAAAGTTGGCCGAGCAGCAACCTCCTCTGTGTGCTCTGCCCACCAATGGTATGGGAGCAAAATAGTAACAACAGGACCAGGTGTTCCAGGCATATGATCTAAGATTGTACACGTTCCACAGGGGCACAGGAGAACATACAAAAATTCCCATTCTCCATGGAAGCTGAAAAAACCACTAAGAATAGGCCTGTTTAGATCCAAAGGGACTGGGCAGCTAGGACCAGGAGGATACCTGATAACTGCAGGGCATGGGAAGAGCCCAGACCATGGAAGCCAGAGGCCACTTACCAAAGACTGAACTTGATGAGATTCAACCAGTGCCAGCAGAAGACAGATGATGGCTGAGGCCAAGGTGTCACCCTCTTACCTCATGTCCAAGACAACCTTGGGAAGAAAGGAGAGAAGAATTCTGAAATTGACTGGGTTTTTTAAAAATAGAATTAAAAATTCCTAAAGTGATGAACCATATCTTAAATTGAGACAGTTACTGAAAACTAAAAAAAGCTACATTTCTGCACAGGTTCTGGATTATAGAATTTATACCCACTATATAAGCATTGTATCCCAGGTTCAATTAGCAACAATGGAGATACATGGAAAAAGAGCAAACAGTCAGGGTCAAGAGTACTGATAAACCACCCCAGTTAAGAAGAGCCAGGAGTGAGGAATTAGTTTTTCTGAGTCTCTCCCATGTAGACATGTGGTTAAACTTTTGCGTGATTCTCTCCTGTTAATCTGTCTCTTCTCAATTTAATTCTTAGACCAGCCAGAAGAACCTAGAAGGGTAGAGGGCAATTTCTTCCTACCTAACAGCTGGGATGAGAATGGGATGCAACATTACTGGCTGTACACTACTTGCCCCAAAGCTGTTGCAGTAAGAGATGCTGGGACACCTGACAGAAGCCAGCAGAAGCTATGTGGCTGGCAGGGTCTTGGTGCTCTGGCCGGGTGTCAGGCCTGAGCCTCCAAGGTGGAAGAGCTGAGTTCAGGACATTGGACCACCAGAAACCTCCTGACCCCACATAATATCAATCAACAAGAGCTCTCCTAGAGATCTCTGTCTCAACACTAAGACCCAGCTCCACCAAACAGCCAGCAAGCTACAGTGCTGGATGCCCCATGCCAAACAACTAGCAAGACAGGAACACAGCCCCACCCATTAGCAGAGAGGTTGCCTAAAATCATAAGTTCACAGAAACCCCAAAACACACCACCGGACATGGCCCTGCCCACCAGAAAGACAAGATCAAGTCCCACCCACAAGAACACAGGCACCAGTCCCCTCCAACAGGAAGCCTACACAAGCCAATCAACCACACTTTACCCACTGGGGGCAGAAACCAAAAACAATGGGAACTATGAACCTGCAGCCTGTGAAAAGGAGACCCCAAACACAGTAAGTTAAGCAAAATGAGAAGATAGAGAAACACACAGCAGATGAAGGAGCAAGGTAAAAACCCACCAGACAAAACAAATGAAGAGGAAATAGGCAGTCTACCTGAAAAAGAATTCACAATAATAACAGTAAAGATGATCCAAAATCTCAGGAATAGAATGAAGAAGATACAACAAACGTTTAACAAGAACCTAGAAGAACTAAAGAGTAAACAAACAATGATGAACAACACAATAAATGAAATTAAAAATTCTCTAGAAGGAATCAATAGCAGAATAACTGAGGCAGAAGAACAGATAAGTGACCTGGAAGATATAACAGTGGAAATAACTGCTGCAGAGCCGAATAAAGAAAAAAGAATGAAAAGAATTAAGGACAGTCTCAGAGACCACTGGGAAACATTAAATGCATCAACACACGATTTATAGGGGTCCCAGAAGAAGAAGAGGAAAACAAAGGGTCTGAGAAAATATTTGAAGAGATTATAGTTGAAAACTTCCCTAACATGGGAAAGGAAATAGTCAATCAAGTCCAGGAAGTGCAGAGAATCCCATACAGGATAAATCCAAGGAGAAACAGGCAGATACTTCAAACTATCAAAAGTTAAATACAAAGAAAAAATACTAAAGAAGCAAGGGAAAAGCAACAAATAACATACAAGGGAATCCCCGTAAGGTTAACATCTGATCTTTCAACAGAAACTCTGCAAGCCAGAGGGGAGTGGCAGGACACATTTAAAGTGATGAAAGGGAAAAACCTACAACGAAGATTACTCTACCCAGCAAGGATGTCATTTAGATTTGATGGAGAAATTAAAACCTTTACAGACAAGCAAAAGCTAAGAGAATTCAGCACCACCAAACCAGCTTTACAACAAATGCTAAAGGAACTTCTCTAGGCAGGAAACACAACAGAAGGAAAAGCCCTACAAAAACAAACCCAAAACAATTAAGAAAATGATAATAGGCACATACATATCGATAATCACCTTAAATGTAAATGGATTAAATGCTCCAACCAAAAGACATAGATTTGCTGAATGGATACAAAAACAAGACCCGTATATATGCTGTCTACAAGAGACCCACTTCAGACCTAGGGACACAAAGAGACTGAAAGTGAGGGGATGGAAAAAGATATTCCATGCAAATGGAAATCAAAAGAAAGCTGAAGTAGCAATTCTCACATCAGACAAAATAGACTTTAAAATTAAGATGATTAGAAGAGATGGTTCCAGGAAGATGGCAGAAGAGTAAGACACGGAGATCACCTTCCTCCCCACAGATACACCAGAAATACATCTACACATGGAACAACTCCTACAGAACACCTACTGAATGCTGGCAGAAGACCTCAGACCTCCCAAAAGGCAAGAAACCCCCAACGTACCTGGGTAGGGAAAAAGAAAAAAGAATAAACAGAGACAAAAGGATAGGGATGGGACCTGCACCAGTGGGAGGGAGCTGTGAAGGAGGAAAGGTTTCCACAAACTAGGAAGCCCCTTCGCGGGCAGAGACTGCGGGTGGCGGAGGGGGGAGCTTCGGTGCCGCGGAGGAGAGCGCAGCAACAGGGGTGTGGGAGATAAAGCGGAGAGATTCCCGCACAGAGGATCGGTGCCAACCAGCACTCACCAGCCCGAGAGGCTTGTCTGCTCCCCCGCCAGGGCGGGCAGGGCTGGGGGCTGTGGTTCCGGCTTCGGTCTGAGCACAGGGAGAGGACTGGGGCTGGCAGCGTGAGCACAGCCTGCAGGGGGTTAGTGCGCCACGGCTGGCCGGGAGGGAGTCTGGGGAGAAGTCTGGACCTGCCGAAGAGGCAAGAAACTTCTTCTTCCCTCTTTGGTTCCTGGTGCACGAGGAGAGGGGATTAAGAGCACTGCTTAAAGGAGCTCCAGAGACGGGCGCAAGCCGCGGCTATCAGTGCGGACCCCAGAGACGGGCATGAGACACTAAGGCTGCTACTGCCGCCACCAAAAAGCCTGTGTGCGAGCACAGGTCACTAACCACGCCCCCCTTCCGCGGAGCCTGTGCGGCCCGCCACTGCCAGGGTCCCGGGATCGAGGGACAATTCCCACGGGAGAACACATGGCGCGCCTCAGGCTGGTGCAAGGTCACGCCGGCCTCTGCCGCCACAGGCTCGCCTGGCACTCCGTGCCCCTCCCTCCCCGTGGCCTGAGTGAGCCAGAGCCCCCGAATCAGCGCTCCTTTAACCCCGTCCTGTCTGAGCGAAGAACAGACGCCCTCCGGTGACCTACACGCAGAGGCGGGGCCAAATCCAAAGCTGAGCCCCGGGAGCTGTGAGAACAAAGAAGAGAAAGGGAAATCCCTGCCAGCAGCCTCAGAAGCAGCGGATTAAAGCTCCACAATCAACTTGATGTACCCTGCATCTGTGGAATACATGAATAGACAACAAATCATCCCAAATTAAGGAGGTGGACTTTGAGAGCAAGACTTATGATTTTTTCCCCCTTTTCCTCTTTTTGTGAGTGTGTATGTGTATGCTTCTGTGTGAGATTTTGTCTGTATAGCTTTGCTTCCACCATTTGTCATAGGGTTCTATCCGTCCATTTTTTTTCTCTTAAAAATTATTTTTTTATTTTAATAACTTTATTATACTTTATCTTACTTTATTTTATTTTACTTTATCTTCTTTCTTTGTTTCTTCCTTCCCTCCTTCCTTCCTCCCTCCCTCCCTCCTTTCCTTCCTTCCTTCCTTCCTTTCTCTCTCTCTTTCTTTCTTTCTTTCCTTCTTTCTTTCTACTTTTTCTCCCTTTTATTCTGAGCCGTGTGGATGAAAGGCTCTTGGTGCTGCAGCCAGGAGTCAGTGCTGTGCCTCTGAGGTGGGAGAGCCAACTTCAGAACACTGGTCCACAAGAGATCTCCCAGCTCCACATAATATCACATGGCGAAAATCTCCCAGAGACCTCCATCTCAACACCAGCACCCAGCTTCACTCAATGGCCAGCAAGCTACAGTGCTGGTCATCCTATGCCAAACAACTAGCAAGACAGGAACACAACCCCATCCATTAGCAGACAGGCTGCCTAAAATCATAATAAGTCCACAGACACCCCAAAACACACCACCAGACATGGACCTGCCCACCAGAAAGACAAGATGCAGTCTCATCCACCAGAACACAGGCACTAGTCACATCCACCAGGAAGCCTACACAACCCACTGAACCAACCTTAGCCACTGGGGACAGACACCAAAAACAACAGGAACTATAAACCTGCAGCCTGCAAAAAGGAGACCCCAAACACAGTAAGATAAGCAAAATGAGAAGACAGAAAAGCACACAGCAGATGAAGGAGCAAGATAAAAACCCACCAGACCTAACAAATGAAGAGGAAATAGGCAGTCTACCTGAAAAAGAATTCAGAATAATAATAGTAAAGATGATCCAAAATCTTGGAAATAGAATAGACAAAATGCAAGAAACATTTAACAAGAAGAACTAAAGAGTAAACAAACAACGATGAACAACACAATAAATGAAATGAAAAATACTCTAGATGGGATCAATACCAGAATAACTGAGGCAGAAAAACGGATAAGTGACCTGGAAGATAAAATAGTGGAAATAACTATTACAGAGCAGAATAAAGAAAAAAGAATGAAAAGAACTGAGGACAGTCTCAGAGACCTCTGGGACAACATTAAACTCACCAACATTCGAATTATAGGGGTTCCAGAAGAAGAAGAGAAAAAGAAAGGGACTGAGAAAATATTTGAAGAGATTATAGTTGAAAACTTCCCTAATATGGGAAAGGAAATAGTTAATCAAGTCCAGGAAGCACAGAGAGTCCCATACAGGATAAATACAAGGAGAAATACGCCAAGACACATATTAATCAAACTGTCAAAAATTAAATACAAAGAAAACATATTAAAAGCAGCAAGGGAAAAACAACAAATAACACAAAAGGGAATCCCCATAAGGTTAAGAGCTGATCTTTCAGCAGAAACTCTGCAAGCCAGAAGGGACTGGCAGGACATATTTAAAGTGATGAAGGAGAAAAACCTGCAACCAAGATTACTCTACCCAGCAAGGATCTCATTCAGATTTGATGGAGAAATTAAAACCTTAACAGACAAGCAAAAGCTGAGAGAGTTCAGCACCACCAAACCAGCTCTACAACAACTGCTAAAGGAACTTCTCTATGCAAGAAACACAAGAGAAGGAAAAGACCTACAATAACAAACCCAAAACAATTAAGAAAATGGGAATAGGAACATACATATCGATAATTACCTAAATGTAAATGGACTAAATGCTCCCACCAATAGACACAGATTGGCTGAATGGATACAAAAACAAGACCCATATATTTGCTATCTACAAGAGATCCACTTCAGACGTAGAGACACATACAGACTGAAAGTAAGGGGATGGAAAAAGATATTTCATGCAAATGGAAACCAAAAGAAAGCTGGAGTAGCAATTCTCATATCACACAAAATAGACTTTAAAATAAAGACTATTAGAAGAGACAAAGCAGGACACTACATAATGATCAAGGGATCGATCCAAGAAGAAGATATAACAATTGTAAATATTTATGCACCCAACGTAGGAGCACCTCAATACACAAGGCAAATACTAACAGCCATAAAAGGGGAAATCGACAGTAACACATTCATAGTAGGGGACTTTAACACCCCACTTTCACCAATGGACAGATCATCCAAAATGAGAATAAATAAGGAAACACAAGCTTTAAATGATACATTAAACAAGATGGACTTAATTGATATTTCTAGGACATTCCATCCAAAAACAACAGAATACATTTCTTTCTCAAGTGCTCATGGAACATTCTCCAGGATAGATCATATCTTGGGTCAAATATCAAGCCTCGGTAAATTTAAGAAAATTGAAATTGTATCAAGTATCTTTTCCGACCACAACGCTATGAGACTAGATATCAATTACAGGAAAAGATCTGTAAAAAATACAAACACATGGAGGCTAAACAATACACTACTTAATAACAAAGTGATCACTGAAGAAATCAAAGAAGAAATTTTAAAAATACATAGAAACAAATGACCATGGAGACATGACGACCCAAAATCTATGAGATGCAGCAAAAGCAGTTCTAAGAGGGAAGTTTATAGCAATACAATTCTACCTTAAGAAACAGGAAACATCTCGAATAAACAACCTAACCTTGCACCTAAAGCAATTAGAGAAAGAAGAACCAAAAAACCCCAAAGTTAGCAGAAGGAAAGAAATCATAAAGATCAGATCAGAAATAAATGAAAAAGAAATGAAGGAAACAATAGCAAAGATCAATAAAACTAAAAGCTGGTTCTTTGAGAAGATAAAGAAAATTGATAAACCATTAGCCAGACTCATCAAGAAAAAAAGGGAGAAGACTCAAATCAACAGAATTAGAAATGAAAAAGGACAAGTGACAACTGACACTGCAGAAATACAAAAGATCATGAGAGATTACTACAAGCAACTCTATGCCAATAAAATGGACAACCTGGAAGAAATGGACAAATTCTTAGAAATGCACAACCTGCCAAGACTGAATCAGGAAGAAATAGAAAATATGAACAGACCAATCACAAGCACTGAAGTTGAAACTGTGATTAAAAATCTTCCAACAAACAAAAGCCCAGGACCAGATGGCTTCACAGGCGAATTCTATCAAACATTTAGAGAAGAGCTAACACCAATCCTTCTCAAACTCTTCCAAAATATAGCAGAGGGAGGAACACTCCCAAACTCATTCTACGAGGCCACCATCAAACTGATACCAAAACCAGACAAGGATGTCACAAAGAAAGAAAACTACAGGCCAATATCACTGATGAACATAGATGTAAAAATCCTCAACAAACTACTAGCTAACAGAATCCAACAGCACATTAAACGGATCACACACCATGTTCAAGTGGGGTTTATTCCAGGAATGCAAGGATTCTTCAGTATACACAAATCAATCAACGTGATACACCATATTAACAAACTGAAGGAGAAAAACCATATGATCATCTCAATAGATGCAGAGAAAGCTTATGACAAAATTCAACACCCATTTATGATAAAAACCCTCCAGAAAGTAGGCATAGAGGGAAATTTCCTCAACATAATAAAGGCCATATATGACAAACCCACAGCCAACATCGTCCTCAATGGTGAAAAACTGAAAGCATTTCCACTAAGATCAGGAACAAGATAAGGTTTCCCACTCTCACCACTCTTATTCAATATAGTTTTGGAAGTTTTAGCCACAGCAATCAGAGAAGAAAAGGAAATAAAAGGAATCCAAATCGGAAAAAAAGAAGTAAAGCTGTCACTGTTTGCAGATGACATGATAACTATACATAGAGAATCCTAAAGATGCTACCAGAACACTACTAGAGCTAATCAGTGAATTTGGTAAAGTTGCAGGATACAAAATTAATGCACAGAAATCTCTGGCATTCCTATACACTAATGATGAAAAATCTGAAAGTGAAATCAAGAAAACACTCCCATTTACCATTGCAACAAAAAGAATAAAATATCTAGGAATAAACCTACCTAAGGAGACAAAAGACCTGTATGCAGAAAATTATAAGACACTGATGGAAGAAATTAAAGATGATTCAAATAGATGGAGAGATATACCATGTTCTTGGATTGGAAGAATCAACATTGTGAAAATGACTCTACTACCCAAACCAATCTACAGATTCAGTGCAATCCCAATCAAATTACCACTGGCATTTTTCACAGAACTAGAACAAAAAATTTCACAATCTGTGTGGAAACACAAAAGACCCCGAATAGCCAAAGCAATCTTGAGAACGAAAAACAAAGCTGGAGGAATCAGGCTCCCTGACTTCAGACTATACTACAAAGCCACAGTAATCAAGACAGGATGGTACTGGCACAAAAACAGAAAGATAGATCAATGGAACAGGATAGAAAGCTCAGAGATAAACCCACGCACATATGGTCACCTTATCTTTGATAAAGGAGGCAGGAATGTACAGTGGAGAAAGGGCAGCCTCTTCAATAAGTGGTGCTGGGAAAACTGGACAGGTACATGTAAAAGTATGAGATTAGATCACTCCCTAACACCATACACACAAAAAAAATCTCAAAATGGATTAAAGACCTAAATGTAAGGCCAGAAACTATCAAACTCTTAGAGGAGAACATAGGCAGGACACTCTATGACATAAATCACAGCAAGATCCTTTTTGACCCACCTCCTAGAGAAATGGGAATAAAAAGAAAAATAAACAAATGGGACCTAATGAAACTTCAAAGCTTTTGCACAGCAAAGGAAACCATAAACAAGACCAAAAGACAACCCCCAGAATGGGAGAAAATATTTGCAAATGAAGCAACTGACGAAGGATTAATCTCCAAAATGTATAAGCAGCTCATGCAGCTTAATAACAAAAAAACAAACAACCCAATCCAAAAATGGGCAGAAGACCTAAACAGACATTTCTCCAAAGAAGATATACAGACTGCCAAAAAACACATGAAAGAACGCTCAACATCACTAATCATTAGAGAAATGCAAATCAAAGCTACAATGAGATATCATCTCACACCAGTCAGAATGGCCATCATCCAAAAATCTAGAAACAATAAATTATGGAGAGGGTGTGGAGAAAAAGGAACGCTCTTGCACTCTTGGTGGGAATGTAAATTGATACAGCCACTGTGGAGAACAGTATGGAAGTTCCTTAAAAAACTACAAATAGAACTACCATATGACCCAGCAATCCCACTACTGGGCATATACCCTGAGAAAACCATAATTCAAAAAGAGTCATGTACCAAAATGTTCACTGCAGCTCTATTTACAATAGCCCGGAGATGGAAACAACCTAAGTGCCCATCATCGGATGAATGGATAAAGAAGATGTGGCACATATATACAATGAAATATTACTCAGCCATAAAAAGAAACGAAATTGAGCTATTTGTAATGAGGTGGATAGACCTAGAGTCTGTCATACAGAGTGAAGTAAGTCAGAAAGGGAGAGACAAATACTGTATGCTAACACATATATATGGAATTTAAGGGGAAAAAAATGTCATGAAGAACCTAGAGGTAAGACAGGAATAAAGACACAGACCTACTAGAGAATGGACTTGAGGATATGGGGAGGGGGAAGGGTAATCTGTGACAAAGCGAGAGAGAGGCATGGACATATATACACTACCAAACGTAAGGTAGATAGCTAGTAGGAAGCAGCCGCATAGCAGAGGCAGATCAGCTCGGTGCTTTGTGACCACCTAGAGGGGTGGGATAGGGAGGGTGGAAGGGACACACAAGAGGGAGGAGATATGGGGATATAGGTATACGTATAGCTGATTCACTTTGTTATACAGCAGAAACTAACACAACATTGTAAAGCAATTATACTCCAATAAAGATGTTAGAAAAAAAAAAAAAAGAAGAGCCGTGGGTAGGCATGGTGATTTACTAGGCATGAGTCTGCAGACAGAGCACATCTGCAGATTTTCATCCTCCCACAAAATAATCTGTTCCATCCTATGGTGGACACACCCTAAGAGGTATGCCCTTTTATGATACTGCCTTGAGTGTGGGCTGAACCTGTAGATATGTTAGGATATTTGTTCTCTTGATTAGCACACCCCACATTCAATCTGTCAAGAATCCCGTTGGCTCTATCTTCAATTCTACCTAAAACTAACCACTTCTCACCAATTCCACGGCTGCCACCCTGCTCTGAGATAGCATCATCTTTATCTGCCATATCTTCCCTGCTTCCCCCCCCCCCCCCCCACCCCCGTCCTCTATAATCTGCTGTCAGCTCAACACCCAAAATAACCTTTTTACACATTAAGTCAGAACACTATTCTGTTAAAAGTCTTGCAGTAGCTCTCCTTTTCAGTCAGAGTTCGCAGTCCTATGTGACCTGATGTTCATTGCATTTGAGACCTGTTTCCCTGTCCCCCAGTGTGACAGCTGCACTGACTTCCTTGCTATCTTAGAGCCTCTGTGCTAATGTTCCCTCAGATGTCCACATGGCTGACTCCTGCAATTTATCTGGGTCCCTGCTCAAATATCATCTTTTTTAAAAGGTCAACACCAACAACCTTATAGAAAGTTCACCCTTCCCAGCTCTCCTGATTCCCATCACTCTGGTCTAATTTTTGCTTTGCCATAGCACCTATTATCTTAAAACTAACTATATAATTTACTGATTTTACTACATCTGTTGTCTTCTACTGCTCAAATAAGCTTCATGAAGCCAAGTGTATTTGTTTTCTTTCATCAGTGTATCCCCACATTTACATGTCTAATCTCTGACACATAATAGGTGCTCAATAAATACTTATTGAATTAATTAATTATTAGGAATAAATAACTGGGGAAGAAAAAAGGCAAAGGATGATAGTTTTAACATGGCATATTTTTGTTTACATTTAAGTGTTAGAAAAAAGTATAACTTTTTACAAATCAATAAATTCAATAGGGACTTCCCTGGTGGTGCAGTGGATAAGTCTCCGTACTCTCAATGCAGGGGGCCTGGGTTCAATCCCTGCTCAAGGAACTAGATCCCACATGCATGCTGCAACTAAGAGTTCGCATGCCACAACTAAGGAACCTGCCTGCCACAACTAAGACCCAGTGCAACCAAATAAATAAATAATGAAAATATTTTTAAAATAAATAAATTTGATAAACAAAGATATATATTTCCCCCATCATGCAAAGACTTACAATGCTGTGTCTCTCTTCTAAATAACAAGAAACAAGTTCAGACTTTAAATAATAATGAATTCCTAATAAAGAACTAAAATTAGCAAAATAAATTTTAAATGTAAGACCAAAAAAACCTCTAGCCTTTAAGTAGTGCTTTCTATTTACCAGACTATTCATATAAATTACCCAAACAATACTCATCTTCTAGCTTCCTTTGCAGATGAAGAAATGGGCATGGAAAGGTCAGATAACTTTCCCAAAGTCACACAAGAAGCAAAGTCAAAAATGTGAGATTTGAACCCAGATTTAAATTTACCTTATACCTAACATCATTCTTCATTCTTTACAACACATGCCAGTTAAGAATGGGGACCTGAGGGACTTCCCTGGTGGCACAGTGGATAAGACTCCACGCTCCCAGTGCAGGGGTCCTGGGTTCGATCCCTGGTCAGGGAACTAGGTCCCATATGCTGCAATTAAGAGTTTGCATACCACAACTAAGGAGCCTGCCTGCTGCAACTAAGACCCCGTGCAGCTAAATAAATAAATAAATATTTTTAAAAAAAAAAAAGAAAAAAGAATGGGGACCTGAGCCAGATTCCACTCAAATCCCAGAGCTAAGCTTAGGCTAATCATATTATTTCTCTGTGCCTCAATTTATTCATCTGTTAAATGGAGATAATAGTACATTCTCATACAATTGTTGAGACAAAGAAATGACTTAATGAACACATATAGACTCAACAAACATTAGCTGTTACCATTATTATCATTATTATTATAATTACCTCAAGGAAGTAATAATAGCAAATAATTGTTCTTTTCAGAACCCTTTAGTGTCTGTTCATTTTATATTTCCTTCCTTACACCTTCTCAGTCATTACTGTTCGGTGCCCTAAAGAACGATGAGTATTCCAAAATTCTTATTGCTTTTAACAAATGTACTGAATTCCAGGGATTTCTTTCAGGACTCTTCTGATTTCTAAGACATAATACCCATTTGTATAAATTATCATACAAGTAAAAAGGGTTTTATATTAAAGAAATATAAAAGTCATTTCTCTGGTTCTAATTTTACTTCATTTTCTATAAATTTACTTGGATAGAATTATTAAATAACTACTAAAACATCTTATATAGTAAATTGGAGTATTCCCACATGCCACCTGAAGTCTCTTCTTTTCATTTTTTAAAAAATAAGAGTGTTAAGATTTTTCTAGATTCAGCTCGAACTAAAATTTTTCAGGGAGCATTGTATGAGTCCAATCAGTGCTTTGAGGATCAAATAGAAATTAATCAATATAGTCCTTACAGTCTCATGAAGAATGTGGACCTCCAATACTGAGAATCAAGACAGTGAAGATCTATTTCAGTTATAAACATTGACTAATAGGGATCAGTTCCAAAGTTTGTCATAAAATGTTCTCTGTAAAATGATTTCCATTATAACATTTGAAATATATTCCCACAAAAGGGAAAAAAAAAAACCCTCAATTTAAAACTTTTGGCAAAGACAGAGGTAAGATATGTCCCAAATCAAAAAACATTTTTGCTTTAAATATACTAACTAGCAATTTATTTTTCCTTTTGAAGATCGCATATAATTTCCCACAAATTTTTTTTTCACCTTTACCATCCAAGCTTCCTCATTCAACAAACATTCACATTCATGGACCAAGTACTGCTATAGGTAAGATGAATACGATTACATCCTTACCCTCTGGTAGATTGGGCAAAAATATTTCTCTTCTCCAACAGAATCACTGTCTACTTTGATACACTCCAAATTAAAAATGTATCAACTTAAATACTTCAGACAATAAGAAATGAATCAATTCCCTACTTGATTAATTTAGTATTTTAAAAACCTATATATCAAATTTGCATATAAAAAGGTGTGTGGTATTTCAATTATATTCTTATGCATCTGGGGAAAGTTGTTCCTTTTCAGAATATAAGGTTTTCAATATTCAGTATAGATATTTATTATATAAAACCAGAGCCAGAGGGTAGGTTGGTAGAGCCATTATATATCCTGACTTTTTCATGTTATTATTCACACATTCATTTATATACTCACGTACAATAATAAATGGATGTATTTCATTTTAAACCTAGAGTTTCAAATTCTTTTCCCATCTAGGTTACTAAAGAATACTGAGTAGAGTTCCCAATGCTATACAGTGAGTCCTTGTTGGTTATCTATTTTAAATATATAGCGTGTATATGTCAATAGATGTATGTATATGTATAACTGAATCACTTTGCTGTACACCTGAAAATAACACAACATTGTAAATCAACTATACTCCAATATAAAATAAATAAAAATTTTGAAATGTAAAATAAAATCTAGGGTTAAACACAGGCTTAAATAATAGGGTAAGAGCGCCACCTCGTGGACTCATAAAAATTGGATGCTTGTCATTTCCATTCCCTTAAGTTTTGCATACACATAAGCTTGTCTTTTCAGTGATATAGGTATTAATAATATTTAGTGCACTAGAGTAAATGTCTGACATCATGGAAGATCTATAAAGTATATTATAGGGGTAAATAAAGGAAAACAAGTAAAGAGAATTTTAGCAAGTGATCATTTTCAATTTGTTAATATGTCCAGTATAAAAGCATTAGATATTTTACAAATATTAGTTTATAAATACTATAAAACAGTAATAAGATCGTTCATTTTAATGTACTATATTTCTATATTATATATTAAATAATCTCTTGCATAAAGGCTTGCAAGCCAAAAAAAAATTTTTTAAGGCCTTATTAGAAAACAGATTAAACCAAAGACCAAGGATCGCAAGTCGTCTGAGAAGGGAAAAAAGAAAGTCAAGTTTTGAGATGTTAAATATTTAGTGAAACATGAATGCAACATCTCACCAACAAGCACATTTCTACAACAAAGGCAAGCAATCACTCGAGGTAATGGAGGCCAATTTAAGATCACTGAACACCTGGCGACTCCAGTTTGTCATGCTAAACCATAAAAGGCTCAGCAGGTTTCTTGCTAAATCTCCCAATATGTGTTATAGACATTTCATGAAGTCATTTACTTAATAGTACCCCAGCTCCAAAGTGTGACTCACCATCACCTCAAAGCTCATTAGTCCTACTTACATTTTCAGTGTCCCTCACTCTGCTCATGTGTTATCATCCCTCTTCATCTAGCTTAAATTCCATGGCAAATCAGCATAATCTCTCCCATTCATATGTTCCCTCTCCTTTTTGTCACTTTGTTTAACTTTCTTGGCAAACCCCAACCTTAGTTATTTCCAACTCTCTGTCAGCTTTACATCTACACCTATGCAGCTGAGCTTAGTGTGGAGAAAATATACAATCGTGACTTTTTTTTATTTAAACCAATTTAAATTCATTACAAGAACTGAAGTGGACCCCTAAAGTGGCCTGGGAATCCTACTACATTTCCTAGTCTATTCACACTCTCTCCTAATTATATCTCCTCCTCTCTCCTCAACTATCCAACACTCCCTCCCTCGTCCTCACTCTCAGTTGATGGCTTTGCTTTCTATTACTCTGAAAAAAGGGAACAAATTAATAGAAGAGACTATTCAAAAGTTCACACCAGCACATCATTCACTTACCAGTATCTGTACCCTGCTACTCCTGCTTCAGTGGATGAAAAATTGCTTGAACTACCATTTAGACTAACTCCTACTTTGTGCACAAGATCCTACCTCATCAACCAAGAAATTTACTAACTCTCTCCTATATAATCAATTTTTTCATTTCTACTGGATATTTCCCATCAATACAAAAACACTTTACATTCTCCCATGCTTAAGAAATAACCCACCCTTGATCCTACATCACTCTGAGGTACTGCCCCATTTCTCATCCCCTTTATAGTAAAACTCCTCAGATGAGTCATCTAAATCCATTGTCACCAACTCTGCCCCTCCCATTCTCTCTGAAACTATTCTTTTTTTTAAAATTTATTTTATTGAAGTATAGTTGATCTACAATGCTGTGTTAGTTTCTGGTGTACAGCAAAGTGGTCAGTTACATATATATATTTTTTTCTTTTTCACATTCTTTTCCATTATAGTTTATCACAGGGTATTGAATATAGCTTCCTGTGCTATACAGTAGGACCTTGTTGTTTATCCATTCCATTTATAATAGTTTGTAGTTTGCATCTTCTAATCCCAATTCCCAATCCATCCCTCCACTGCCCCCCTCCCCCTTGGCAACCATAAGTCTGTTCTCTGTGTCTGTGAGTCTGTTTCTGTCTGAAATTATTCTTAACAAGGTCCCAAATGACCTCCACACAGCAAATCCAATAGTCATTTCTCAACTCCCATCTTACTTGTACCATGAACAGTTGATCATTCCCTCTTATTTGAAAAGCTTTCTTCTTGCCTTTCAGGATACCACACTTCTCGTTACCTCACTTCTCAGTCCCCTTGGCTGGTTCCCGGTATTTTTCCTGTGGACCTGCCCAAGGGTTCAGTCTTTGATCCTATTTTCTATCTATACTTTGTCCCTTGGTATTAGCATCCAATCTCATGGCTTTAAGCACCACCATGACAGCTCCCACATTTGTTTCTCCAGCCCAGACCTTTCCCCAGAACATGCGCATATAGTGATCTCCCCACTCAACAATTCTACTTGGATGTCTAAAAGGCGTCTCAAACTTAACACAGACAAAACTATCTTCCTGAGTACTCCTCCCACCAAAGCTGCTACTCCTTAGTCATCTCCATCTCAGCAAATAATCAAAAAAGCTTGAAGCCATTTTTCTCATACCCCTTCGCCCTTCCTCTTATATCCTATGTCCAATCTGTCCTCAAATACTATCAGTTCTACTGTAAAAATCTGTTCGGAGTTGAATCGTTTATTTACTCCACTGGTACCACTAAGCCAACACTGTTCTCTCATTGTATTATTGCACTAGCTTAACTGGTGTACCTGCTCCAACCCTATTCCCCACCACTGTTCTGTCTCTCTTCTCAGTAGAGCTTCAAGAAAGCACATGTAAGTCCAAAGTCATATCATGTCATTCCTCTACTCAAAACTCTCCAGCAGTTACCGAGGTTACTCAAACAAACAAAATAAAACCTAAAAACCATACGATGACTTATATAGGCCCTAGGTAGCCTATTACCTTTCTAACTTCACTTCCTATTTGCTTACCCCACTCCAGCCAAACTGGTCTCATTTCTGTTCCTTGACTACATCAAGTATATGAGTTATTGATTGCTGAATAACAAATTATCCCAAAATCTACTGACTTAAAACAACCGTATCTCACACACTTTCTGTAGGTCAGGAATCCAGGTAGAGCTTAGCTGGATTCTCTGCTTCGGCGTCTCTGACAGAACTGCAATCAACAGCTGGGGCTGTAATCAGCTTAAGGCTCGGCTTGTTAAAGACTCACTTCCAAGCTCACTTACCCGGCCGTTGACAGGATTCAGTGGCCTTTTGGTCTGACAGCCCCAGTTCCTTAATGGACGTTGGCCAGAGGCCACTCTCTGTTCTTTGCCACACAGGCCTCTCCAGCATAGGAGCTTGCTTCATCAAAGCAAGCAATCCAAAAAGGCAAGAGAAAGAATGGGAGCAAGACACAGATCAGAGTCTTTTATAACCTAACCCCAGAAGTGACATCTCATCCCTTTGCCACTCCAGGGAAGGGGACTGCATAACGGAGGGAGTGACACGAGGTGGGGATCACTAAGAGCCTTGTAAAATGCTGTCTACCACACAGGTTTGGTGCCACTCAGGAAGCATTGGCTGCATAGAACATTCTTCCACATATCAGCATGTCAATCCCTCACCTTCAAGTCTTTGACCTCATGTCACCTTCTCAGTGATATCTTTTTAATATTACAATTCCTACCCCCCAAACACTCCTCATCCCCTTCTTTGTTTTTCTCCACAGCACTTAACTGACTTTAACGTACCACATAATTTACTTATTGTGGTTGATTTCTATTTTGTCAACTTAGCTAAGCTAGTACTGCATTTCCACTTCCTTCCCTGAAGAGTTCCAAGATAGCATGGACCACAGAGACATTCTGCCTGAGATTTGGTAGGTGGAAGTGAAGCAAAAGTCCTATACTTTTACACGAGGAAGGCCAGTGCAGGGCACGAGGCAGTGTTGCATATCGTGCACATTGTCACGTCTTCTACCAACACATCCTATAGGTGTTGGGTAGCAGTCAGGTCCAAACCTTCAACTCCTGCCAGATCTTCTCTTCCAATGTCAGCAACTCTTGACTCTGTGACAAAGGACTAGCCCCTCCTGCAGATCACCTCCATCACCAAAGTTGAACCCTGGGAACCAGGGAGAAATCAGTGAAGATTCCAATCCATTCTCACGGGTTCCAGTTCATCCTTGCCAGTTTTCCTTGCTTCCTCCACTTGACAATTGTGATTTGACCTTTTGCTAGTAGTTCTGCTCCTCTGATAGAACTCTAATATCCATTTATGTGTGTTTTCTTCCATTAAAACAGAAGCTCTGTGAGTAAAAAATATTGTCTGTTTTGTTTACTGCTCTTGCCCCAGCACCTAGAACAGGGCCTGATACATAGTACAACTTTTTAAGACATAAGGCACTAAGAATAAATATTAAGGGTGGCAAGAAAAGGAAAAGACTAATAGACGTTCTAGAAGAAAGGTTCCTGTAAAAATTAAAAACTGGAATGTGTCTTAATGGATGGATAGGAAGGAAATACAGTCTACACTATGAAATAGCATGAAAAAAATCGAGATGAGCACGCTAAGTGTAACATACACTGTATGTTGTCCAGGGATTAGGAATCTGACCTGGGGAAGCCATTACCATTTCTGTAGCAAGTGACTAACCTGGAGAAAATGCTATTTCAGGAAATTTATCTTCCAGGAATATACTCAGTTGATTGGAAAGGGAGAATCAGAAAAGTAGGGATACAAATCACACATGTTGTCTTAGATTACTAGTATGACAATAGAGAAAAGGAAAAGGTAAATATAAAAATAATTGTTAAAAGGTTATAACATGGCAACTGTAGAAATCATTAGTGCTGTTTATTGATTTCTGATTCTCCTCCTAAACACATAGCAGGGTTCCATTTCCCCACCTTTTTGAAGTTATGCATGGCCATGAAACTTTTTAGTCCCAGAAATATGAAGCAACATGACAAATGCCACTTCAAAATGGAAGACTTTAATAACAAGTGTGATTCTCTACCTTCCCTTCTCCCTTCATGTTGCCTAGAAATATTACAAATGGTGAAGGTTTCATTAGTCTGAGTCTCTAAATGGCTAAGAGCATTACAAGAAACAAACCTTTGTGGTTTTAAGCCACAAAGACTTTGGATTGTTCGTAACTGCAACACAACCTCACCCATTCTGATTGTGGCAGTTTTAACTGGTGTCGACAAATATTTACATTCCCCTCTTTAAGAAATGGAGCTTAATTTCCCTCCCTTTTTGTGTGAGCTGAAGTTAATAACTCATTTCTAACAAGTGATGGCATGTAACTTCTCAGACTAGGTCTGAGAAAAACATTAGGACTGTCTCTTGGATCACTCACTTTAGGGAAAACCAAACTGCTGTAACTTGAGGACACTAGAGCAGACCTATGGAGATCCACATGCTGAGGAGTTGAGGCCTCTTGCCAACTATTAGCATTAGCTTGCCAAGCTCAGGGGTGAGCCACCTTGGAAGAGGATCCTACAGCCCCAGGCAACATCCTGAATGCAACCTCAAGAGATACACTAAGACAGCTTAGCTGCTCTTGGATTCCTGATCTGCAGAAATTGTACAAGATGATAAATGCTTACTGTCTTAATCCACCATGCTTTAGGCTAATTTGATACACAGCAATAGATAACAAATACATTGAATGATATAGAAACACACTAAAATTGAACATTGAGGATAGAATGAAATCAAAGATAGCTCCTAGGCTTCGAGCTTTGAAAAATTTGGAAAAATTGTGATATCACTGACTGTAAGTTATTTAATTCCATTGTATTTTTGAGGCAAGGGCCATGTCTGCTCAACAAACATTTGCTGGAGTCTTGTAAATGTTTAACAAATGAAAAAAGTGTTCAGAACTGAAAAAAAATATTCCACTACAGATAGGGGAGAACTCTCATCTCCTCTTGTCTAGACACTATACTTCTATTACAATTTTGTTCCCAGTAGTACCACATTGCTAGTACACACCAACTGCAAGTTTAAATTCCCAAAGTATTTTAAGATGAAAGTAAGCCCACAGGCGATTTCCTGACTATATTTCCTCCCACTTATCTCAACAGTCATGAGAGATGTGCAGTTATGCTACTTTTGTTTCCCTGATGATTACCATAGTTTCTAAACTAAAACCCTAAAAGGAAAAAGGGAGAAGTAGTATAGTTGAAGAATGAGTACTCTATAATGAACGGTTTCAGTTCATGTATCAAATGCAGAATTGAAATATTTTCCAGCCGTTTTATCAGTGTAACAGGTTCACCTCACAGTCTATCTTTAAAATCCTTAAACTACCCTTTATTTACAATCAATTTTTAAACCTTCTCTCTATTACCACATTATCTCTCCTGAGAACTCACTCTAAGCCTCAAAGATTTGGCTTGAACAGTGGCTAAATCCATTAGGTATGATCTCGGAATCCCACCAAATTTAGAAATATTGCCATCTTAGCCACAAATTTCACACTAACAGTAGACAAAAACCATCACTAAAGCACCACTTGTTAAAATGAAAACAGACTAGAAAGTTATGACTTTTATTAAACTTTATTTTTAAATAGTTTCAGATTTACAGAAAAGTTACAAAAATGGTACAGGGAGTTCCCAGACACCCGTCGTCCAACTTCCCCTATTGTTAACATCTTATAATACCGCGTACATCTGTCACAACTAAGAAACCAACACTGGCACATTACTATTAACTAAATTCCACACTTCATTCAAATTTCATCAGTTTTCCATTAATGTCCTTTTTCTGCTTGAGGATCCCAGCCAGGATACAACATTACACTTAGTCATTATGTCTCATCTCCTCTGGTGTGACAGTTTCACAAACTTTGTTTTTCATGACCACAACAGTTTGAGTACAGTTTAGGGAATTAGTAGAAGGTCCACCAATTTGATTTTGTCCGATGTTTTTCTCCTGAGTAGACTGGGGTTAGAGCTTTGCGTAAGAATAACACAGAAGGAGATGAAGTGTTCTTCTCATCACATCTTATCAGGGTACACACAATCAATATGACTTACCACTGATGTTGATATTGATTACCTGGCTTAGGTAGTATTTGCTAGATTTCTCTACTGTAAAGTTATGCTTTCCCCCTCTTGCCTTACCCTACCCTTTGAAAGCAAGTCACTAAGCACAGCCCATACTCAAGATGGTGTTGGGGTAGGAAAGGGGGATTAAACTTTATCTCCTGGAGAGAAGTGACTTTTTAAAATAAATATAAAATTTACTCAATTCCTGAAATACATACTGAGTACCTCAAAGCATTTGCTAATGCAATTTAGTGCCCATTTAATGTGAATCACTCTGCTAGGCACTTCAAATAATGGTTAGAAACTGACCTGCATCATGAGGAGTTTATAATATAGTGGAGAAAACATACGACAAGAAAAATGCTAGTTAAGTACTATAATGCTAGTTAAGTCACAAAAAGGGAAAAATCAAATTCAGTTGGAGTTATGAAAAGTTTCATAGAACAAGAGATATTTAAGCAAGGTATTTAAAGCTGAGTATAATTTTGACAGATGGAAATTCAACAACAATTTATGATTTTAAAAATCTCAAAAAAGTGGGTATAGAGGGAATGTACCTCAATATAATAAAAGCCATATATATCAATCCCATACCTAATATCATACAGTGAAAAGCTAAAAACTTTTCATCTAATATCAGGAACAAGACAAGGATGTCCACTCTCACCACTTTTGTTCAACATAGTATTTGAAGTCCTAGTCAGAGCAATTAGGCAAGAAAAAGAAATAAAAGGTATCCAAATTGGAGAGAGGTAAAACTGTCACTATTTTAGATGACATGATTTAATATATAGAAAACCCAAATATTCCTCCAAAAACTTGTTAGAACTAATAAACGAATTCAGTAAAGTTGCAGAATACAAAATCAATATACAAAAATCTGTTACATTTCTACACGTTAATAACAAACTATTGGAAAAAGAAATTAAGAAAACAATCCCATTTACAATTGCATTAAAAAGAATAAAATACCTAGGAATAAATTCAACAAGGAGGTGAAAGACCTGTACACTGAAAACCATAATACACTGATGAAAGAAACTGAAGACACAAACAAATGGAAAGAGTATCCATGCTCATGGATTGGAAGAATACTGTTATAACATCCATACTATGCAAAGCAATCTACAGATTCAATGCAATCCTTACCAAAATTCCAATGGCATTTTTCACAGAAATAGAACAACAAACCTAAAATTTGTATGAAATCACAAAAGACCCCAAAAAGCCAGAGCAATCTTGAGAAAGATGAACAAAGCTGAAGGCATCATGCTCCCTGATTTCAAACTATACTACAAAGCTCTAGTGATCAAAAGAGCATAGTGTTGGCACAGAAAGAGACACATAGATCAATAGAACAGAATAGAGATCCCAGAAATAAACCCACACATATACAATGAGTTAATTTATGACACAGGAGCCAAGAATATACAATAGGGAAAGGACAGTCTCTTCAATAAATGGTGGTGGGAAAACTGGAAAACCACATGCAAAAGATTAAAAATAGGCCACTATCTTACACCATACACAAAAATGAACTCACAGTGGATTAAAGACTTGAATGTAAGACCTGAAACCATAAAACTCCTAGGAGAAAACATAGGTGGTAAGCTCCTTGACATCAGTCTTGGTGATTTTTTTTTTTTTTCAGTGCCATACAGCATGTGGGAACTTAGTTCCCTGACCAGGGGTTGAACACATGCCTACTGCATTGGAAACACATAGTTTTAACCACTAGACCACCAAGGAAGTCCCTTGGAGACGAATTTTTGAAACTGACCCCAAAAGTACAGGCAATAAAAGCAAAAATAAACAAGTGGGGCTACAACAAACTAACAAGTTTTGGCACAGCAAAGGAAACCATCAACAAAATGAAAAGGCAGCCTACTGAATGGGAGAAAGTATTTGCATATATCCTGCTAAGGAGCTAATATCCAAAACATATAAAAACTCATACAACTCAATAGCAAAAACAAACAATCCATTAAAAAAAAAAATGGGCAGGGGCTTCCCTGGTGGTGCAGTGGTTGAGAGTCTGCCTGCCGATGCAGGGGGACACGGGTTCGTGTCCCGGTCCGGGAAGATCCCACATGCCGCGGAGTGGCTAGGCCCGTGAGCCATGGCTGCTGAGCCTGCGCGTCCGGAGCCTGTGCTCCACAACGGGAGAGGCCACAACAGTGAGAGGCCCGCATACCGCAAAAAAAAAAAAAAAAAAGGGCAGAAGATCTAAATAGACATTTTTCCAAAGACATGCAAACAGCCAAGAGGCACTTGAAAGGATGCTCAATGTCACTAGTCATCAGGAAATGTACATCAAAAATATAATGAGATATCACCTCACACATGTTAGTATGGCTATTATCAAAAAGACAAGGAGTAACAAGTGTTGGTAAGAATGTGGAGAAAAGGGAACCCTCATGCACTGTTGGTGGGAATGTAATTGGTGTGTAGCCACTATGGAGAACAGTATGAGGGTTCTTCAAAAAAATTAAAAGTAGAACTAGAGGGTGATCCAGCAATTCCACTCCTTGGTATTTACTCAAAGAAAACAAAACACTAACTCAAAAAGATATATGCACCCCCATGTTCACTGAAGGGTTATTTTTAACAGCCAAGATATGGAAACAACCTAAGTGTCCACTGATGGATGAATGAAAAAAGAAGATGTGGTACACACACACACACACACAAAGGAATACTATTATGCCATAAAAAAGAATGAAATCTTGCCATTTGTGACAACATGGATGGATCTTGAGGGTATTATGCTAAATGCAATACATTGGACAGAGAAAGACAAACACTGTATGATCTCACGTATATGTGGAATCAAAAAAACAACCACCACCACCACCACCCATAGACTCATAATATAAACTCCAAGTTATAAAATAAGTAACTCCTGGAGATGTAATATACAACATAGTGACTATAGTTAATAATAGTGTATTGTACATTTGAAAGTTACTAAGAGAGTAAATCTTAAAAGTTCTCACTGCAAGAAAAAAAAAATGTTGTAACTATGTATGAGGATGGAGGTTAACTAGACTTACTGTGGTGATCATTTCAGAATATATACAAATATCAGATCATTATGTTGTACACCTGAAACTAATCTAACGTTATGTCAACTACAGGAAGAAAAAAAGAAAATAGATGGGAAATAGATGGAAAGACATTCAAGATGGAGAAAAGAGCATAAACAAAATATGAGGGTTCTCTCTCTCTCCCTCTCTCTCATTCATCCAGTGTTTTAGCACTTTAACCCAACACAAACATTCATTTTAAGATCTTCACTAAATCTTACTAGGTTAGCGTAAGTGAATGGTGTTAGGGGCTATATTGAGTCCTCCTGAAATTCATTATGCTTAAGTCCTAACCACCCCCCCAGTACCTCAGAATATGACTATATTTGGAGATAAGGTCTTTAAAAAAATAATTCAGGTTAAAAGAGGTCATTAGGACAGGCCCTAATCCAATATAACCGGTGTCCTTATAAGAAGATATTAAGTTATAGATAGGCACAGAGAGAAGAGGATGTGAAGAAACAGGCCCATCTACAGGTCAAGCAGAGGTCTCTGAAGAAACACACCTGTGGACACCTTGATCTCAGACTTCTAGTCTCCAAAATTATGAGAAAATAAATTACTGTTGTTTAAGACATCCTGTCTGTGGTATTTTGCTAGACCAGGCCTAGCAAAACAACACATGCTGTTAGAGTTTCTAAATCAAATCTAATTTGGCAAAATTTCCCACTGTGATGTTATTTAAACCTTATTATTGTGTAGTTCTTTCCATTCACTAGTATCATGAAGAGAGTAAAGTTAAGGTGAAGAAAGGAAAAAGTGAGCCTTAAAAACAACTTTAGTTCTTTCAAATTTTATGCCCTATAAACTTGTCCATTCCAACCCTAACCATAACAAATTTTTGCCCTAAATTCTTTCCCCTAGAAAAGTATGTAGTGATTTCATGAAGCTTCACAGATCTCTCTTGTAGCACTTTATTCACCAGATCGCTAGATAACATTATCCCTGACAGCAACTGCTGCAACACAGTGCCCCAAATGGTCCACTACTAAGTAAAAGCTTTACCTCGATCCACCTTTTTGTCTCATACCGGAGGAAAATTAAAAGGGAAAATAGAAAATAAATTTAAATGGCATTTAACAAGCACATATCTAGGACTAAAACTATTCCTAAACGTCTGTAATTCCCCTTTTCAAGAAATAGACCTACCATATTTTTAGCTGCATCCCCAAAGAAACGTACAGCTGGGAAGTTAAGACCCAGGTGTCCACTTGCAAGAGTCAACAGGCGCTCTGGAGCGGCTAGATTGTGGACCACAAACCCTGGCTCCGAAGGCAACACGGGAAACGTTCACACACGCATGTAAAAGGGTCTCCCGCACGCTCGTCCGGTCTAATACCCTTTCCTTTTCCTAATCTTGTGTTTACAAAATCGTTTGGCAAGGCTTTCAATAGAGTGCAAATACTCCTAAGAGATTAGGCTCCCCCAAAACAAAACAAAAACTGATTGCAGACCACTGACACCTGCGCTTCAGGAACAGCAATGTCGGCGGAACACGGGAAAATACGGAGTCTATTAGCAGAGAGACCAAAAAAAAAAAAAAAACTAATTCCATGAAAATCAACCAACAAAAAGGTTAAGCAGAGAACTATCGAACCTGGTGCTTTGGTAACAAGGGTGACTTGTAAAGTAACTCTCCTAACAAAACAGCCCTTCCGCCTTCTTCACTCAGCGGACGCGCGAATCCAGCAAGATTTCCTGATTTCGCGAGAACTTTTGGCAGCTCTGAATGCGCACGCGTCAGAATCGGAGGCCACGTGAGCAGCCCGGATCTAGCGCGGGGGCGAGGCGGGGTGGAGAAGCTGAGGAAGGGGAGGGCCATCAAGAAAACGGTGGCCTGGCCTTCTCTGGTGGCGCAGTGGTTGAGAGTCCGCCTGCTGATGTAGGAGACGCGGGTTCGTGCCCCGGTTCGGGAATATCCCACATGCCGCGGAGCGGCTGGGCCCGAGAGCCATGGCCGCTGAGCCTGCGTGTCCGAAGGCTGTACTCCGCAACGGGAAAGACCACAACAGTGAAAGGCCCGCGTACCGCAAAAAAAAAATGAAAGGCGGTGGCCAACGGATGGGGTGGAACCTCAGCGGAGCTGGGAGGGCGTGGCGGGGCGGGGAGAAAGCGCGTAGGCCCCACCTCTCGCGGCTTTTCCCCGGAATAGCGTCACCCGCTCTATAAGAGAGCGTGTGGCGAAGGATTCGGCCTTTTACATCCGGGAAGCGTCGAGTTTAGGTGGAAGTACTGCGTTGTGTTTCGTGCGCTAAAATACTTAAGACAGAACTTTTGGCCAAGTTTGAAATGCAGGAGATACAACAGTCTTGTAGAAGTAGATCGACGTCAGCTTGGAAAACCTCTAGGTTCAAACTCCTGAGTGGGCTTAAATGTTCATTGATTCGCGGGGCAGCCACGTTCAACCGGGGGCGCTGAGTCGGAAAACTAGCGCCCGTGGGCCGTGGGCCTTCCGGCAAAGGTTAAATGCAGCTGATGACCCCGGTTAAGGTCATTAGCTCTGCTGTTGGTGTCATGTGGCCATCTTGAATCTACTCCGACACTATGAAATAATAACACCGCATCCTGATAACCCGCCAGTTTGATCCAGGTGGTGAGTAGTATCTGTAGTTGTCCTTGCTGGTCTTTTCTGGGATTATGAATCTCCATGTATCTTTGGGACCTGTCAGCTGTGGCAGTCTCCCTTCCTAGCCATGGAAGAGCATATTCTTGTTTATTGGCAAAGCTGTCACCATCTAATTGGTATCAGATTCTGACTTGCACAAGTAACATTCTTCACTTTAAAAATCTGGAGGGTACTGGGTTATTGGGCAGACATCTAACTACTGTTCAAATGTTTTTAGGAAGCTGAGCTAATTGTTCCAGTGGATGATGGAAAACAACAAGGTACGTTCCTGTTATATATACATATATATTTATTTATTTATTTCTGAATCTGAAACCCTTAGTGCTAACCTTATTTGGAAGGCCAAAATTGGTATATTTTGCTGGCATTTTGTAATTTAAAAGAGTAAATAGCCAACTGAATAGAAAGTAACTGAAGTAGCTGCTAAGACTCAGCACCATGAGGTAAGTACACAAATTAGAGTTTTATAAAGCTGGTTTTCTTCTCTTGCAGAAGTCAAGAAATCCAAAGCGATATGGGTGAAGTCTTACTAGCATCCTGAAGTACACTGCCAAATGTGATTTTAAATCTCAAGTATGGTATTTAAATGGAGAATAAAGAAGTGCTTCCTTGCTATATCAATAAAATGCTCGATTTGTACAGATGTCAGTGTTCCCTGACTGAATGACTAATAAGTGCAAAGGTAACTACAAGTAGTGAACAGGCTACCTCCTGTTCCACTGTTGGGAGCTCGAGTGGAAGTAACATGAATTAGTATTGCTGTGTAAGGTGTTATTTGGAGAAAACTGTTATACATAAAAACCAGTTTACCCCTGAGGAAGAGAGCAGGGTCATTTAATACCACACAGAAGATTAAGGAAACTGCACAGTGAAAAGCTATGCACTTTATTTACACAGATGTGCGCTGAACACGTGCATCTTTAAAACTCACACTTAACATTTAACGAGAAAATTAAGCTATAATAAATGCATATTTTATGAACCAAGCATTCTACCTCAAGGTTGAGCAAACTGCAGGCCATCTGTTAACTATCTGTTCCTTAAGTTTGCCAGCCTCTGGTCTAGTTAAAAAGCCAATATAAATGTTTGCATCAGCGCTGTAGTTCAATTACAAGGATGGCCCATGAGGAACTTTCAGGAAGATAAATTTTCTCACCTGCATGGCAGGTTTTTCCTTTATCAAAGTCATGAGTGTTTAGAAAACGTTTTAATGCTATTCTACTTGAACTGCATTGCAGTTCTGCAAAGTAGTAAACTATAAAGCACTTTCAGGTTAGCACCAGTTGTTTTACATAGCTCAGAATTTACAAAAGGGATGCAATATGATACAGAAGGGAAAGGGATGGGGGTGAAGTCCCTCCCTGGCGAGTTAGCCATTTAAGAGGATTACTTAAGCATTCTTAATCCTATAGTTTGTACTCACCTCTTCACCTTTTTTTACTACCTGGGATTTTGAGAAGGACTCATGATAGCAGTCTACTCAAGTATCCTGAGGGCTTAGCTTTTATATTTGGGCAAAGATTTTGTGCTGCTACCAAGAATGCCCTGTAGGATACATAATAAGCAGCTATCCCTTAAAACAGCCGGAGGGAAAACTTACCTTTAGACAGGAGAACCATGGGTTAGAGGGGTGGGAGGAGATGCTCTTGTCTGCATTGGGACTCTTCCTGTTCTGGAGTTTGGATTCAAAGCCTTTCAACAGCTGTGTCATCTTGGCCTCTGCCTGTTAACCCATTTGAAAACTAGAAATATTATAAAATCTTACCTTTTATAAATTGTCAATGAGGTGCATAGCCACCTAGCACATAAGTGGTATATGGATTAAACATAACAGTTATTTTAGACTTTCCCAAACTATAGACAGGGAAAACATTTTTAATAGTCTATTTTTATTAGATGGGACTGTATCAGGATAGTCTGCAGGTTTAAGTTAGTTACCAGAAGGTTGCAGTAGGTGGCACTCTTAAATCATGGTCTGGAAAACAGCATGATGCTAAAGAAAAAACATTTTTTTACCAAGCTGTAAATTTGAAGTGATTAAAAGTAATCAAGCAGATTGAATTAGGTTGTGCATTAAACAATTTGAAGGCATTCTTATGTTTTCAGGAATGCTGAAGTGTGCTAACAACATACAAGATAGCTAGAATGTTTTTCTCTTTAGTTGCCATAGTGCTTGGTACAAAGGCTTTATTCAGGAATGTACTGTGACAATGATATTCCTTTCCAGTCAGTTTATAATAGAATTCCTTTATCTTTTTTGGCCTTCGATTATCTCACGAAAGGCCAGAAAGATGTGGTCTGATATTTTTATCAGCCTAAGGAAAAAAGTCTGAGCTTAAAAAATTACATGAACAGAAAACAATGCCACTCTTATTTTTTTTTTGGTGGGTGCGGTATGCGGGCCTCTCACTGTTGTGGCCTCTCCCGTTGCGGAGCACAGGCTCCGGACGCTCAGGCTCAGCGGCCATGGCTCACGGGCCCAGCTGCTCTGCGGCATGTGGGATCTTCCCGGACCGGGGCACGAACCCGTGTCCCCACATCAGCAGGCAGACTGTCAACCACTGCGCCACCAGGGAAGCCTGCCACGCTTATTTTGAGTATAGTAAAGAGTTTTTTTTTATGTCAAATGTAGGCTCTTTATATGAATATATACCATATTGATTCAGTTATAAAGGAGTTCTCGATCCAAGTAAATGTGAAAACAGCCTGACTGCACAATCAATATACAATAATCTCTGGAGAATGCTGAGAAACAGGCAGAGACAATACTCATGAGAATAATGAATTTAGTGTCCATTAAACTAATCTGGGTAGGCAACAATGCTAAATAAGGATAATCATTACTACACTGAGTTATCTGTAGCCAAAATGTTCACATCACAAATTCTCAAGCAGCAAAGGGGTGCACAGTTCTTACGACAACACGAAACACAGAAACACGGATCTCCGTTCCCACTAGTTGGCATCTCAGCTAAATGCCAATGTTGGAAAGTTTCCAACAGATTCTCTAAATATTATTTTCTTGAGGTTTCCATGAAGGATTACAGTTTGGTGACACTTTTTATCCAAGGTACAAAGGCTGAGACTTTGGTATAAACACCAGGGGAATCCTTGACCCCACAGCCATATCCCCAGGAGGTCACCCCGTATACAACCCAGCTCTCTCCTGGCCGTTCACACATGAGTGGTCCTCCGCTGTCTCCCTGGCAGCTGTCCACACGTTTGTGTTCATGGAGGTTTCCAGCACAGAGCATCCTTCCTGTAAATCGACCCTTATAACGGTCTTCACAAAACCTCTTGGGAAGTAAGGGGATGGCTGCTTGTTGTAGAGTTCTTGAGTAGGCTCGTCCTATGCAGGCCAAATAATTGAATTAGATGCCAGGTAAAGATGGTAGTGAAAAGAGCTACATTTAACAGTTTAATGAACATTTAATAGCCCTATTAAAATAAAAAGCCCTATTGTGGCATTAGTGTAGTTTAAGTGGGTGATAACTATAAATGGTATTTTTTTTATTGTTTGCACTTAACCATACTCTAACCCTTCACTATTCTGTTTCTCAGTACCGCATTTTTTGAAGAATAGTAACGCTTACGGACTTGCCCAGTAGAAAAAGGTAACCTACAGAAAGCACATTTGTGCAGGCTTTAGAATTTGAATTCTGTATATTAAAACACTAAGGGTGCGTTCATGCTGGCTCTGTATTAGCAAATCCACTGCTCTAGGACTCATCTACTTCACTGACTTGAGGATTAATTATAAATCTATATAAGCACATAAGGTGGCAATTACTATCCTCAAGAGAAACATGGCATTTCATAAAGATGGTTCAGAAACAACATTCTTACATAGAAACAGGTTGAAGTTTAGCCACTTGTTAACATATTCTATTTACTAGTAAGCCATTCATTCTCTATTTAGTGGCTAAAATGTATAATTGATAGGTTCTCCATGATAGCCTTTTCTTGGATCTAAACTCCACATTATTCTCCAATCCTATTTACTCAACTGGAGTGATTCATCCATAATAAAACATTCTGTAAAATTTACTTTCTTTGTCATCTCTATTCAGATGTAGTGTCTAAAGGGAGGTGACTGATTCCCTTTCCTGATGAAGTAGTAATTTCAACAGCTATACTCCAGCCTTCAGTTTGCCTCAGATCAGCATAGCGTCGTGAGAAGGCATTTACTCTGACCTGATTCTATTATATCATTCAGGAAATGTTTCCACTTTTTAAGGTTTATTTCAGGATTGGTCGCAGAGCTTTTTCAGTATTGTGTATCTGCTACAGATGTTCTATATTTTGCTGCTATGAAATAATGTAAGTTTAAAGCCCAGATTTAATGTAGCATGGGATAAAATGAAAACAAATACTTATATTTACTAAATATAACCTTATTGAAATTATCACCTGTAGAAATACTTATTTGATGTTCTTTTCAGTTTTAATTACTTTTAATGGAGAGCAGTCAACCCAATCATTTCTCCTTACTCAGTCATTTGTGAGTCGAGCACCTAATCCAGGTGAGACCTAGATGTTTCGAAGACCACCCTGAGCAAGCACTAGCTGATGTTAACTCTAGCGAGACAATGCAGAAAGCTGTTTGCCTGAGAAGAGCACAAGCTGAACACTATCCTGCTCGGGGACGGGGAGGTGGGAAGAATGAGAAGGGGGTTGTGGAAGGAGAAACCCAAGTAAGTGAGCTGGATCCTTCCTCTTGAACCTCAGCAGCTCTGATTTTTGTCTGTTCTTCATTTAGGAATTCTGCATAAGATTTACTTTGATAAAGGGCTCCATTACAACAAAGAAACCATCAAACACCAAAGCCCTTTGCTGGGGTAGCTACATCAAAGTCATTAGGAAAACTTTTTAAAATAGAGACAGCTAGGCCCAAGTCCTGAGTCGGGTCTAAGTTCTAATGGGAACCACAGTACCCTCAGGGTATGAATCCAGATTACACGCATGCATCTCACACTTGGCAGAATTTCCAAACAACTAAGCCTGAACCCCCTTTAAGATTTTGCTACCCACTGTACACTCAAATGTATGGATAATCCCAGACACAAGCAGGTGCCCAGATTTTAATTGTTTCTTTGGGTTATTTGTTACCTGTGTCTCCCCATCCTGTTATGTAACAATTGGAGGCTGTTTTCTGTGGCCTCTCTCTCCGGAGTGGCAAACAGGCTGGCAAAACGTGGCTGCTGAATCTGGCACATTGTTCTTCTGGTCCTTGTAATCTAACCAGGGCGATGTCGTAGTCACTGCTGTCTGGTCGATACTCTCGGTGAATCACAATCTGCTGAACTCCAATTTCTTCCTCAAACTCCTCCGGCACCAGAGTATGATAATCCCCAACCCGAACAGCATAGTTCCTAGTGCTGTTACCATACCTGGGGGGCAGAGAGAGCTAATGGGAGGCTTGTTTCAAATGTTGTAAATTGGTAACTGTCAGCCAGGAAGGTTAATAGAGGTGCTTGTAAGTCTTTCTTCCAAATCATTAATCCCTTTTATAAGTTTAACCTTCCTTTCCTTTTCTCTGATCCCACTGCTCTCGGGCTCACACTCTAAACCCACTGTCATCACTTTTTTTCTTCATTCATTTCACTATTTAACCCAGGTTACCATCTGTTTTCTGAGAAGGAGCAAATGTGGAAAGTAAGGACTAATCACTAACCTGTCATTTCCCCACCATGAAAAAGGATCAAAACAGGAACAAAGAGTATAGGGCAAAATTACCATCCTGTGTTTGCTGTCATCATTTTTCTATCATTTCCAAGATTGTTAGTTCATCCTGAAATTCCATGAGGGCAGAAAGTATGTCTGATTTAACTCTGTATCCCCCAAAGCACTTAGCACAATCCACTTTACTCCCCTTTTCTGTGAACTGAATGCAAACCAAAACTATCTTCAGGGCAACATACATTCGTTATATGCTCTCATCTCTTAAATCTTTGTTCAGACATCACCTCAGTAAGACCTACCTTGACATCTAAAATTGCAACCCACCCTTGCTTGTGCTCCCATCCCCCAGCACTCCCAATATCCTTAATCTGCTTTACTTTTCCTTTTTTATTAAACACTACTTTCTAACAAATTATCTAACTTACTGTTTATTGTATTTATTGTTCTCTGCCTCCCCCCCCCCCCCCCCCGACCTTGAACAAACGGTACTCAAGGGCAGGGATCTTTGTGTTCACATTGAGAATAGTGATGCCAGTTAAGTAGGAATGCAGCATATGTTTGTTGATTTAGTGAATGAATGAATGAATGTTTATTTTTAATGAATGTGTCTTTTTTCCATAGGAACTATTCAATTAAAATAGAAATACAATATTTACTTGATTGACAGTTCTCAGCCTGTTTTTCAGCCAGCATACCTTGATTCTGATACATCTGCCTAAAGCAGTTTCTCAACCTCAGCACTACTGACATTTGGGACCAGATTATCATTTGTTGCAAGGGGCTGTGCTTGGCATTGTAGGATGTTTAGAAGCATCCCTGGCCTCAATTCACTAGATGCCAGTAGCATGCACACTCACATACACACACCCCAGTTTGACAGCCAAAAATGTCTCCAGATATTTCCAAATATTCCCTAGGGTGCAAATTGTCCCCACTTGAGAACCACCAACCTAAAATACATCATCCAACCCACCTCCTGATCACTTCCTCTTCCTCACTGAAGAGTATAGCACCTTGCTCGCTTTGCCTCTATAGCTACTTAAAACATTCTCAATGACTTAATTCCCAACACCTTTCCCTTTTAGTTCCCTAACCTCCTCACCTGCAGAGAGTGTTTTCTCTACTTGATCTCAGCCCCCCACCTACAGCTCATACTCACCAAATATTACACATTTTTGAAGTCTTGATTTCAAGCATCTCATCTTGACAGTTTTACAGCTCTACTCATACTTAAGTACCTCCTATCTTTACAGTTTTACAGCTCCATCCACAGCTCTTCACCCCCACTGGACTTCAATCCGTCGGCCCCACTAGTTTTTTAATGTCATTCTCACTCTGCTTATGACTTCTTACAAGGCTTGGATTCCATCATCACTCTTTTGCAAAAACTCTCAATCCTTCTTTCCCTGATCTGCCAAAACTCCAACTCTGGTTTCATCAACTCACCACCTACTTACCGCTAGCATCTGACTATTCAAAGGGAAAAACAAACATTTAACAGCTCTCACCTTAATTTTTTTTTTTAATCAAAACTTCAATATCTTCCACTGGAAACGGGGCCTGTTCTTGAATGTGAATTTAGAGAAGTGGTATTCAAACACTGGAAGTTTCTAGTGACTGCCTATTTGAAATAACCTTTCATTTATTCCTATAACATTCTGGAAGTTATAAGTTGCTCAAAGATTCTTATAGCCCTAAGTAGGGCTCTGACAACATTGCAATATATAAAGTGATTTTCTTAACTGTGTCAGCTCAAAAAACTGAACAATGCAACAAAGATGATTTAGCTTATACAACCACCTACCAGTGATCTATGAAACTAATAATTAACTGTGGTTCCTTGAAATTCTCCATTTTCAACCTTAAATTATCACATATCTTTAAAGTTCAGAAGGCTTTTCGTATATTGTACCTAGAGACTATCTTCTTATGGGTTCCACTTCAAACTTTAAGTTGAGGATTATTTCATATCCTGAAACTCTAAAAAGTAATAGTCATGAAGAATAATCACATATTTAAATAACTCTCACTTCTACTTTCTGTGTATTGATACTAATGCATTATAAAAATTCAATATGACTCATTAATATATTCAGGTTTTAAAGCAAAATCCCAAGTGATTTATGTTTCTAACAAGAATAACTATCAATGCATCCTTGAAAGTGCTGCTGAAATGTTTCATATATCTTTGGAATGGAATTTAAGAAATTATCTCAAGCTTCACTGTCCAGTACAGTAGCCACATGTGGTTAATGAAGCGCTTGAAATGCAGTTGGTCCAAAATGAGATGTGCTAAAAGTACAAAAATATGCACAAGATTTCAAATATTTACTATGAAAAAAGAATATAAAATATATTGTTTCTCTAGATAATAAGACTATCAGATATCTCAATTTTATATCCTATTTTGCAATGATATTTTGGATATACTGAGTTAAATGAAATATATCATATATAATGATATATATCATATGGGTGAAGTTAATTTCAGCCATTGGTTTTTTAATCTTTTAATGTGGCTACTAGAAACTTTAAACTTATATACATGATTTGTATTTGTGGCTCACATTATATACCTAGTAGATAACACTGGTCTAGAGAAATACTATGGCATAAAGTAGGCATCCTATTTTTAAATTTTTCTTTAATGCAGTTTCTTGTGTTGCTTATAACTTTTAAGCTCGAGTTATGAGACATTCCCTTTATATGTCAACTTTTTATATTTAAGATAATTACATTACTGTTCAACCAAAAAAAAAGTTATTGCAACAATATTTTCCATTCTTTGAAGAAGAGCTGTGATACAGTTAAAATAATCCTTGCATCTAAACTGGCTATATAAATATATCCTACATTATCTAAAAATTGAGTCTTCAGCCAGTGAACAAAGAAACAGGACATTACTACTGCAAGGAAATTTATTTTTTAAATATCCCAGTTTTAAAGTCTTGGGAAATCTTGCCTTAACGAGTCACTTCATGCCTGGATTACTACAGCAGTCTGCTAAATGGCCTTGCTGCTTCAAGTTTCAACTTTTTCAAGCCATCCTTCACATTGCAGCCAGAGCAATGTTTCTATCTAATAATATAACTACTCTTCTGGACACCCTTCCAGATAGATACCCTTCACTGTCTACATAGTAAAGTTCAAATTCCTTAAATGATAGGCAAACCCATCCAAGAATGGCCCTTGTCCACCTCTCTGATACCACCCTCGTCCTCGTGTCTGTGTCCCTGTCATTCTGGCCACTTGAAGAGGCATCTGACAAACCTGTCTTTATTCAGACTATTTGCAATATCATTCCCTCCACCCCTCATCCTAACATGGCAAAAACTGATTTTATCTTTCAAGTCTCAAGAGCTCCTAGGAAGCTCTTCCTGCCCTCCCTGAAAGCTAGCCAATCCTTCTTTTGAACACTCCCAGTAGCACCGTCAGAGCGTTTATAACAGCTTCTACAACTTGTTAAGATGTCAGGTCTCCCCAGTTAAAGGCTCCTTAAGTGTAAAGACTATGTCATGCTCACTTTTGTATCCTCAGCACCAAGCAAAGTGGTTTGCACAGAGAAAGCTCTTAATAAATATATGTTAAATGACTTCTTTTGGAAGACACATTCTGTTCACATACATACACTCTGATCCCGAACTTACAGAAATGAGACCTTCTCTCACCAATTCCTACGTTATAACAACACCATCACAAAAGTTACTTTTTAAAAAAAGTCTCCACAAAGATCTAATGTTCTCATTAATACTGGCTGTTCATCAGAATCACCTGTACCACTTTTAAGAATACAAATGTCTAGGGGCTTCCCTGGTGGCGCAGTGGTTGAGAGTCCGCCTGCCGATGCAGGGGACACGGGTTCGTGCCCCGGTCCGGGAGGATCCCCCATGCCATGGAGCGGCTGGGCCCGTGAGCCATGGCCGCTGAGCCTGCACGTCCGGAGCCTGTGCTCCGCAGCGGGAGAGGCCACAGCAGTGAGAGGCCCGCATACCGAAAAAAAAAAAAAAAAGTCCCATTACTCTGTGTCTCATCTTTCTAATTATAATGTCTAATAATTTAGATATTTCTGATTTTCAGAGCAGCATTCTCTGACAATTTCCAGCTTCTTTGGTGATTCTAGGCAAAAAAGTCAAATAGATAAAATCAGGTAAAGCTATATTCTTGATCAAATCAAATTTGCAGAAGAATTACAGAAATGAAAGAATCCTTGTTTTGGGCACATTCTTTCCTCCAAAGTGGCATTTGTTATCAGAACAAGCAATTAAAAGAAATTAGTTTAACATTCAGGAATTTTTCTCTCAATTATATTGCCATACCACCATAGAGAGAGGGTCATTTTACAGTACTTGTAGTAATGATTTAAAGTAGAAAATAGTGGGAGTTCACTGGCGGTCCAGTGGTTAGGACTCCATGCGTCCACTGCAGGGGTCAGGGGTTCGATCCCTGGTCAGGGAACTAAGATCCTGCAAGCCACATAGCGTGGAAAAAAAAAAAAAGTAGAAAATAGCAAAAGCAAGCAATTTATATTGTGTAAAATTCATAGGGCAACTGCAGAAAAACTTAATTTATCCAAGTTTCTGCTTCAAACTGCCAATGGGATATTGCATTCCAAAGTCTGTATTAACACTAGGAAAAATGTGAAAAATGGGATAGAAGGCCTTTAAATGGTGATTCACCAACTACCTCAGTTACCCTCGTTAACGTTGGCATAAAAGAATGTTTTGGACACCTCACAATACGTGAAAGCTATGAATGTAGAGCTGGATTACTAGAACTGTCAGCCTTCCAGTAAGGTACCCTCATCATACAGAGACAACTCTATAGGAAATGAGTGTAACAGGATGGTGGATGTGAGTAACTATGTATGTTCTGATCTCATCATCCCCAGGCCATCATTCCTAGATTATTCTGATATAAGGATTACATAAAAGAGTGACTACTCTGTGGGGGCAAAACAAATAAACATAAAAAAATGTCATCCCGTAGAATAAAGTAACACAGACGGTGACAGCAAGCTATGCCTATCGTTCAGAATGGCTATTCAAGAGCACTGGCCTACATCATCACTGCAAGACTTAGGCACCAAAGGAGGCCCCATGAACAAGAAGCTATTTTATATATTGAAGTCCAGTAGTTAAAGCAGCAGAGATACAAACAGAAAGGAAACGGGGGTGAGAGAGATAATTTCAAAATATGAAATCTAGGTCCCCTAGCAGTGGGTCTTAAGTTAGACTCCCAAGAAATCTAAAAAATGGTAACCTCTCAGAACCTGACCACATTGCTTCTGTACTACAGTGTCTACAATTCCAGAGGAAAACTATTTTTTGCAAACTTCAGAGTTTCTGATGATTAAAGGAGGGTTGTTTTCATCCAAAGTCCCTGAACCCAGAAGACAAAATTTGGAGTTTGTTCTAATCACTGGTAACTGTCCTTATGGCTGTCAATAAACTTCCTGGAATAAAGATGTGAGGTGTAGCCTCCTTGGGCACTTCAGAACAAGTCTATGAAATCCGGTAAAGGTTACAAACCAAGTCAGATGAATTTGTAACACCTTTGCGAAACAATTTTCTCCCTACTCACATTAAAAGAGTCTTGCGGTCTATCCAAAGTACGTCAAAAAGTTGCGTGTCATAATCTGCTCCTCTGTTTTTAATCAGCTGTCTTTTGTACCATACAGATAATGGGAAGAGACTCAGAACGACGTATGGAAGGAGTTATCTGTTGATCTAGATTTAAAATACCACCATCCTCTAAAGAGTCCAACATCCTTAAACATACCCACTACCTGGCAACCGAGCCCCCACTTTCATCCTGCATCCATCATTTAGGAGGGTCTGGTATGTGCCAAGTAATACACGAGACACTTGGTTTATAAACACAAATGAGACCATTACTGACTTGAAGCAATAATCTAGAAGGATCAGGTCAAGGGAGGAATAATGACATGTAAACAAACAAACCCAAACATGTACCTTAAAAAAAAAAAAAAAAAAAGACCTTTGAGGGAACTCAAAAGTCAGATCAAAGTTTTCAACCTCAAGTGGAATTTTTGGGCAATTTCCCGACTTTAATACTTTAAGCCTTGGACCCCTAAGTCTATAACTTTTAGCAGAGAAAGATTTACTTGAAAGAGAAGGAGTCTTGAACAAGAGGAGAAAAATCTAAACTGAACGTACTGAATTATTTTGCTTAAATTCTAAGCGCAAGACGGGCTTCTCCAGTTTCTCTGCAGTTTCCTACCTCGTTTTTCTCCACTAGTCAGTGGGATAAAATCATCCTGAATTCTCTACTTTTGCTCATAATAATCTTTGATTCCTTTTTGTGAACCCCAACATAATAAGAGCCAACATTCGTTTTGAATTTTACAGTTTATAGAATACTTTCACATACTTTGCAGATCATTTGTTCCTCACTGTAGAACGTTATTGCCTTCATTTTACAGATGAGAAAATTGAGGATCCCAGAGGTTAAAATAATTCCCACAAAGTGAAACAATTAACAGTTGGAGGAGCTGGAACTGTAACCTTGGTCTTGATGGCCAGATCCCAGTCGCTGGTTACACAGTACCAAGTTCTATTGATTTCTATCAGGGTCTCTACCTTCTCTCCCTCCTTTTCTACCTTCTATCTTTATTACAATAGCCTTATAACCAGTCTCCCTCCAGTTCCTACCACAGTCGGTTTAATCACTTGGTAACATGGACCAATTTGAGTCACTCCAGAAAAAGGCACAGAAGCATGTATGCAAATATTTCTCATATAATTTGAAGCCTGTTCACAGACCCCTGCCCCCAGATCTATCCCATACATCTCCTAAAACTCCTCTATGATCATATTTCAAGGCTCAAAAACCTTTAGTGTTTTCCCACTGCCTAGTGAATGAAACAGATTCAGCACCCTGGCATTCCAGACCTTTCCTGCTTCTTTACTGTAAGTCCGCTATACAAATTGCAGATCCACGATCCTAACTAATAACTGGCATCCTTCAGATATGCTTTATGCTTTCTTTCTCACCACTGTGCTCTCAACACGAAATGTTATCTACCTCCAGCCTCTACCAATACACGAATCCAGCCTCTTTGCTTGAACAGACTTCATAACAGAACTCACTCCTCCTCCCACATACAGCCCATCCCAGCTTTGTCTTGTGTTAAAGAAATAAAAAGGAAACAACAGACCTCTTTCCTATTTTAAAATGAAAATTACCTTTCATTAGCATTTGTGGTATTTGAAGTAACAGGTAATGAATTTAATCTGATTCCACACTCTCGCCTTTCTGCTTGCCTTCCTTAGTGCACCATGTCACTTTGTCAGAGGATGGCACTCGGAACTGAGCACAGTTCTCTCTGTTTGATAGCGACAGTGCTTTTGCCCCCTACAACAGCTTGAGCACAGGACAGAAGAGCAAGCGTCTTGTTGTGTTGGCGCTGTTCTGTCAGGGCTGCCCAAGGCTGATTAACTTTGTGGGCAACCACATGGCATCACTGACTATTAAGGTTGCAGGATGCTAAAACCCATAAGGTCTTTTTCACGTGTGCTGCATTCAAGCCAGGTTTCCTGAACTAAAGGCAGCATTTTACTTCCTCTTTATTCCACATTACTTTTTTATTTTTTTTTTGCGGTACGCAGGCCTCTCACTGCTGTGGCCTCTCCCGTTGCGGAGCACAGGCTCCGGACGCGCAGGCTCAGCGGCCATGGCTCACGGGCCCAGCCTCTCCGCGGCATGTGGGATCTTCCCGGACCGGGGCACGAACCCGTGTTCCCTGCATCGGCAGGCGGACTCTCAACCACTGCTCCACCAGGGAAGCCCTCCACGTTACTTTTTTATTAGAATCAGCCTACCAATATTCTTTGCCACCATGAATCCAGTCTTCTAAGATATTACGTGTCCCTCCCAATCTCCTGGCATCAAAAATATGATTAATTTATCATCAGTGTCCCGTTTCAGTTTAGTGATTAATATGTTGAATAGGGCAAGGATAAGTATCCTGTTAACTCCATTATATCCTTCCTCATCATCATTCTTCAAAAGTCCAGACCACATTCTATTCTATCCAGGAGCAAGAGGGTCTTAACCTTTAACGTTCACGAGAATCATCAAAGATGCTTGATAAAAATGTAAACTCCCGGGTCTTAGCTCCAAAGATTCAGTAGATCTGGGATAGGGGCTCAGAAATCTGGATTTTTAATAAGCTGAATGTATTGGGTTGGCCAAAAGGTTCATTCGGGGTTTCCCGTAACATCTTACAGAAACACCCGAATGAACTTTTTGGCCAACCCAATACCTAATATTGCAGTGAAAAGACCACACTTTAAAAATGGTGCTCTAAACTTTTTTCGATCCCATATGTCTCCCTCCTCTGGGTTCCTATAGCTGCATTAAAAACTCATGGTACCAAGGGTCCTATCCATCTTATTCTCCGAGATATTTCTAGCGCATGGCACATTCCTGGGAACATTACAGGCTCAATAACTTTTTGTTAAGTTAATAAATGAATCTTTATTGTCTGTGCCATTCATGTAACACAGGACTATATTAAACCCACTGGTATATAGGTGAACTCTCAAACTCAATTATTACCGCAGAAATGACAAAGGCTATGTAAAATACAGATTTGTGTCTTCTGCAGCACCTTGAACATGGAATATTACTCCATAATATTTATCAAAATAGATAAGAGGAAGTGAATAGAGATTCTAGAAACAAAGATACATGAGAACTTGGCAAACAACACAGTTGACATAAACCAGCTGGTAAAGAATGGAATGTTTAGTTTTAAAAGGTACTGGGAAAACTAACTATCCATAAAGAAAAATATAAAATTAGGTCCCTTCCTTATACCATATACCATACACACACACCAAAAAAACTGTAAACAGATTAAAAATCTAAATAGGAAAAGCAAAATTGTAAATTTTTTTTTGTAAAAAACTACCATCTTCATATGGGGCTAAAGAAGAATTTTTAAAATAAGATATACAAAGCTTTTATAAGACTTTAAAAATTGACACATTTAAATATATTAAAATTAAAACATCTTCATAAGAAAGAAACCTTAAACTAGGGAAAGGACATGCCCCAGATTGAGAAAAGTTATTTGTAACACATAATAACAAAGATTCTGTACAAAGAATATATCCCCAAATATGTTTAAATCAATTACAAAAGACAATCGAATAGAAAAATAAGCAAAGGATGTGAACAAATAATTCATGAAAGAGGAAGACACTAATCAGGAAAATAGAATTAAAAAGAAATCCGAAAACTCTAAGACTGGCAAAAATTGAAAATGTTGATGGTATCAAGTTGGGGTAGGGATGTGAGGAAACAGGAACTTACACATTGCTCTGATATAAACTGATACAGTTACTTTAGATCATAAGTTGGTAGTGTCTAGTAAAATTGAACGGCACCCATACTCCAGGACCCAGCACAATGCTCCCACATGTCTGTACCAATGAGACACGTAATGGATATCTAATGCAACATTGTTTTTTAATAATGAAAGAATGGAAACCACCTAACCTTCCACCAGTAGGAGAATAAATAAACTGAGGTTGGTTTCGTCTTACAATAGGAGTTAACACTCATATGGCAGTTAAAATCTACATGGATGGATTGTAAATACACAATGAAGCCATATATTTTCACATATGATAAAATACAAAACAAATTTTTGGTTGTAACAATTTTTCAACACTATGGTACGTGTTTTACTTAAAACATTTTATGAGTATTTTTAAGTACACAGAATAGTGAAACCCCTTGTACTCATCACCTTGATTCAATAACTATCAATATTTGCTAAGCAATGGTATACATTTTTAAATACTAAAATTTATGCTGAGGAAATGGCCATTAGCCAGGGCCCACAAAAGAGCACAGGACAAGGAGAAAGGACCACTAGGTTCTAGTGCAGGTGCTGTCACCATAAGCAGGGTGACTCTGGCACACTGAATCTCTCTGCATGGCTTCCCCTCTGAACTGGGAAAACTTCAGATTGGGCTGATAAAATTCCTGGGACAAACGGAAATAATCAGGATGCAACCTGACAGGTACAAATAGAGAAATCTAAAAGACACAGAACACCAAGAAGACCCAAAGGTTCTAAAATTCAAATCAAAACACCAAATCAAAACACTAAACCTGGACTCCCTATTCCTTACCATTCATAATCAAATAATCTGAGGTCTCTTCTAGCGATATGGGGATATGATTTCATCCTCAGATATGTTCTTGGGGGAAGCACAAACACAGCTGCCTCCCCTTCAAAAACCGATCTTGTCTTCTCCTTAACTCTAGAGTTTGCTTTAACACCAGGTAGCAAGTAGCTTCCTGAGAGCTCTGTTTGCTCCTGATTTTTCCCCCTCACTTCCACAGTGCCACTGGTAGAGACAAGGAAGGCCTACAGCCTGGCTCTGACACCCCAAGTTTCTAGCACGCTGTAGAGCAGGAAGGGATTGGAAGAACTGGCAAATAAGAGCCAAACCGAGTTGTTTGGAAAGGTGGACACATACCTCTTGAAGCAGTGTGCTGCTGTAAGGACCCAGCAGCTACTCAGGAGTGTGGCCCCGCAAAGGAGTCTGCCATCTCCATGGGATGACTTGAGCCGGAGGGACACTTGCCAAGGCCAACCACCCCTAAGAAGAAAGTAAGCCACTCATCAATATCCATAAAAGGCCGAAAAGCAAGGACAGTCATCCAGCAAAACAAGGACTTAGAAGGCTTGCATGTGGGAGGAAAGAAGTAAAAAGGGGATTCTAGGATGTAGACTCCCTTCCTACTTTCAGAATGAATATTCTTACAACTTTGAGCAGACCACCCTGAAGACTTGCTTATAGCATGTGTATGCATCCCACCAAATTCTGACGTTTTTGGAAACAATCTGTGTCTTCTTTATATTTCATGATTTGAAGCATATTTTCTCCCTCACCTAAGCAGCCTGAAGAAGTTTTTTTTTTGTTTTGGCTTGTGGAATCTTAGTTCCCCGATCAGGGATTGAACCCAGGCCACGGCAGAGAAAGCACCGAGTCCTAACCACTGGACCACCAGGGAATTCCCCGGAAGAAGTATTTAATAAGCAAAGTACTGGTTTTCCACTAGTAAATTCAACAAATAAAAAAATTATATTAAAATGAGTCAAGTCCAAAACAAATATATTCTAAATTAAACAAATTTGTAGTTATACATTTTTTTCAGATTTCCTGTTAAATTCGTTTGTTTCTGCCACATAACTTTTCAGCAACCCATCTATCTCATAAATCAGGGGATAGCGATTTGAAGAACATGGTCTATATAAAGTAAATATAAGTCAAAGGACAGTGAAATTATCAGTGTAATCTGTATTTGAAGAACCTTTTACCTTAAAGAATTTTTCCCACCAATGATCCGCTTCTGCCGACGGTGCAGTAATCTCAAACCACAAACAGATAAGAGAGACTCTGAAGCAGAAAGAGGTTTTAATTAAACTATCATATTGCTGATAGTGGGGTAAAGACACAAGTGACACATTCCCCTGACGCTTCCTCTATTTTAAAGTGCTTTTTCTCTTCAAATTATAGGCTATTTTTCTTACAATAAAAATTAAACTTTTTAAAAAATTTATTTATTTTATTTATATATATTATTTATTTTTGGCTGCATTGGGTCTTCACTGCTGCACATGGGCTTTCTGTAGTTGCGGCGAGCAAGGGCTATCGTTGCAGTGTCAGGCTTCTCATTGCGGTGGCTTCTCTTGCTGCGTAGCATGGGCTCTAGGCATGTGGGCTTCAGTAGTTGTGGCTCGTGGGCTCAGTAGTTGTGGCACATGGGCTTAGTTGCTCCGCAGCATGTGGGATCTTCCCAGACCAGGGATCGAACCTGTGTCCCCTGCATTGGCAGGTGGATTCTTAACCACTGTGCCACCAGGGAAGTCCTATCTTATAATAAAAATTAAAAGTTGTTTTCTCATTTAACCAAGGCAACAATAATTTCACAAGTAGACAAGGAACTTTATGAGGTTTCCTACAATCAGCTCTGTAGAGGTTTCACAGGCTGCTGAATGATTTGGCCCTGTCTAGTACATCATCCTTGTGGTACCCACATCTCCTCCTCTGCTGATTATAGAGATTGTTCGGGAGTTCAGAAATATTAAACAAGAAAACTACAAAAAGCAACAATGCTCTGAATTATTTGATTTTCACAGACAACGCTCTTCCAAGCCACATACACAAATGTAACTCATAGGAGCAAAGCACATTCCCAGGATGAAATTCTGACATAAATTTACATTTACTCATATAGCATGTTAATATATGGAAAGGATTTACTAAGCCAATTTAAGTGGCAAATTGTATTTAAGGATATATATAGTCAAACTTCTCAAGATAACAGAATTCTGTCAAAAGCATAAAAAAAGAAGAGTTAAACTAAAAATATATGAAAAGGTGGTGTATAAAAGAAGAGTAAATAAACTATGACTAGCTTTAAAAATAATTTTAGAAAGTAGGAGAATCTATATGGGGATACGCTGTTTCTTTGGTTAAGTACACGTGTATAAAGTATAGATATATACTGTTTTTCTATCTGTGTAAGAAGAGAAGGGTAGGAATTGTGCCAAGACCATGAAAGTCTAGTCAGCACTAATGTTGTCCCATAATAACCAGGTAGAAGGGAGCCCAATATGGAATCAGCACTAGTTATTTCTTCATGGAGAGAGAGGTTCAACAATGTGTACCAAGATCATTAATTTGTCAAAGGATCTCAGAGACAGGCTGTCAAACCTTAATCCTCATCTCTTAGGTTATGAGTCCTCTACATGACACTGCAAATTATAAGATACCAGAAAAACAGAAGTTTCCAGTAATGTTCCAAGTCAGGTCAATGTATATAATGCCATGACAAGGAATGATGTAACACTAAGCAAGCAGAGCTGGAAGTTTACATCATTCTGGAGTAAAGAAGAAGATTGCAAGAAATCAAAATCTATTTAAAGCCATAAAACCCATTATTATAAAAAAATTATAAAGTAAAATGAAATTCATTTATAAAAGGATCCCATCAGATGACCAGTAACCACTGGCTTGGGTTTGAATCACCTTATAGAAATTATTAGGTCTTGAGCCTCCACACAAAGTCAACAGGTTAATAATAAACCAGATTCAGTAATCCAGCTGGTCTAAGACGAATTTTTTTAATTTCAGATATGGTAGCATTAAGACCATGGAAAGGTATCAAAATAAGCAGTGCTACACCTTTGGAAGGCATTAAAACAAATGAATTAATAATGAAGAAATAAATATGGTATTTCATATTTTAAAATAGGTTTACATAGAAATATGGTAGAACATTTTACAATTACTGAATTTTTATGCTTTTCTGCTGCTTAAGAAATTTTCCATAATCCAAAGAATTAATTACGTTCACTTTGTAACTGTAGTTTAAATTATTGGAGGGAATTTAATACATTAAATTATAGTCAATACTTAGGAAAAATTGGCTTACCAAATCATATTTATGTCATGTAATATATATGTGTGTATATATATTATATATATATAAAACAAAGCACAAAGGGTTATAAATATTCTTCTCCAGACTCAAAAGACCCTCAGATAGTGAAGAATCATATTAACAACATCCAATTTATTTATTGCATTGTCTTTAATGGTTATTAAAAGATATTAGAAAAAGAGAATGCTCAGATACAGGTGCACTTGATTTTTTTTTTAATTAATTAATTTATTTATGTATGGCTGCGTTGGGTCTTCGTTTCTGTGCGAGGGCTTTCTCTAGTTGTGGCAAGTGGGGGCCACTCTTCATCGTGGTGCGCGGGCCTCTAACTATCGCGGCCTCTCTTGTTGCGGAGGACAGGCTCCAGACACGCAGGCTCAGTAATTGTGGCTCACGGGCCCAGGTGCTCCACGGCATGTGGGATCTTCCCAGACCAGTGCTCGAACCCGTGTCCCCTGCATTAGCAGGCAGATTCTCAACCACTGTACCACCAGGGAAGCCCTAGATGCACTTGATTTTAAGAAAATCTTAAGTATCAAACCATGGATTCTTAATCCACATAAATAAATGACTGTTCTTTTCATAAAACATAACCATAGTTTTCTCCAAAAGAGCTAGTTTTCCCCCTTATTCATTTAAAGCTGTATTTGTTTCATAAAAATTAAACTCAGAGCTTTTAAGAACTCTTCTATTTATATATGTATGACACATCCATTACTGTATTATACTAGAAGATTACTTCTATTTTCCTTACATTTTTATTTTTATTTAAATTTTATTTATTTATTTGGTTGTGCCGTGTCTTAGCTGCGGCAGGCGGTCTCCTTAGTTGCAGCTCACGGGCTCCCTAATTGCAGCAGGCAGGCTCCTCAGCTGCAGTTTGCGGGCTCCTTATTTGCGGCATGCGAACTCTTAGTTGCAGCATGCATGTGGAATCTAGTTCACTGACCAGGGATCGAACCCGGGCCCCCCACATTGGGAGCACGGAGTCCCATCCACAGCGCCATGAGGGAAGTCCCCCCTTACATTTTTAAATTTCAGAGAGTAGAATCTACAAAAGATAATTTTCTTTTTGCAATTAATTTTAAAAATTATCCTTGCTGTTTAAGATATTAATAAGAGTAGAAGAAGTGCCCTTCTCTGATTCATCTTTAAATTTTCATTTCTTCTTTTTATGAAGCAAATATAAATTCTGAATCTTCAAGAATACCAGCAAGTTTGATAGTTTTATTACATCCAGAGAAGGAACAGTTAGAAATGGCTAAGAATGTCAAAAGGGGACAATCTCAGAGATTACAAAATCCTGTAAATCCACTCCTGCCCCTGAACCCTGCTGTCCCTTGTGAGTCCCATCCAGTAAAGTTTGTCAAGAACCACTGCCTCTAAATACAAGCAGAAGGAACAAGGGATTGAGTATATTCTTACGGAGGGGAGTTTCATTATCAAAGTACTGCTTAGAATAATGAAGTGTGGCTTTGTATTCTTTGACTTGTATAGGCCCCAGAAGGTTACGTACCTTTATTACTGTTACCTGATGCTTTCTTGTCAAAATAATCACAAATAACTCCTGCATCTTCACCGTGGCGGCAGTTGTGTCTTCCAATATCTTGTTTGATACAGTCAGCCAGGGACCTCTCATTTCCTGTGCACTTCACATTATCCACGTGGATGGGTCCTTTTCCTTCCCCAAAATAAGCCATGGTTCTTGCTCTGGCAGGACCCCTGGAAACAGAGCATTCTTGAGGATGTGGAGAATCAGTCAAATATACAATTGAATAAATCACAACATATACCCTCATTCAATTATATTTCTTAACTCATACATTAAAACACTTATTTCATGACTCTGTCAAAAAAAAAAAAAAGCTTGAGCGCGTAATAACTATACATTCTTTGTTTTCATATCTCAGAACTTCTTGATTACATCTTAGCTCCTACTAAGAAAGTCACATTTAATGGCATGTCAAAAATTTATGGTAGTCTTAAACTCTAGTTTAATCAGGAAAAAAAATCACCTCAAAATTTTCTACTCCCTTCCAGAGCATAGTACTCTCTTAAAGTTGGTATAGTAAGACTTCCCTGGTGGTGCAGTGCTTAAGAATCCACCTGCCAATGCAGGCGACACGGGTTTGAGCCCTGGTCTGGGAAGATCCCACATGCCGCGGAGTAACTAAGCCTGTGTGCCACAATTACTGAGCCTGTGCTCTAGAGCCTGCAAGCCACAACTCCTGAGCCTGCGTGCCACAACTACTGAAGCCTGCGCACCTACAGCCTGTACTCCACAAGAGAAGCCACCGCAACGAGAAGCCCGCGCACTGCAACAAAGAGTAGACCCCGCTCACTGCAACTAGAGAAAGCCCGCACGCAGCAATGAAGACCCAACGCAGCCAAAAATAAATAAAAATTAATAAAAAAGAAATTGGTACAGTATTTCCAAGAAAATTACGAGAATTAAATAATTACCTAGGGAGCTAAGAATTTTTAAAGCCTACTTTAGAAGTACAAAAGCACAATTTTTAACTGAGAAAGAGAACACCAGGAATCATGAATAGAAGGCAGACTTAATTTGGTATATCACTTTTCTTTGGTTTCTGTTTTTTTAAATAATATATTACTTCTTTTTAAATATCCAAACACAAAATCTTTTTAGTGAAATATTTCAAGCTAACACCATATTCAAAACTCAGCTCCTGCTAAATTAGTGACATAAGAACGGGAAAGTTTTAAAGTTTGAATTATAGGAAAATTATCCTTATAACCTCAAGTTAGGGAAAGACTTATTAAACAAGACACAGATGTATACCTTAAATTAAAAGATTGATAAATTCAACAAAAATTAAATTAAGAATGCCACTTTACTAAAAAACACCCACAGGAAAGTGAAAAGATAAGTTTTAAAGTTGACGAATATATATATATATATGTTGGTGGATGCATTCTCTGATAGAGGGACATAGCATACAATATACAAATAACTCTCAAATTTCATTTATAGAATAAAAAACCAGCACCCTAATAGAAAAACAGGCAAAAGACAGGTTTTAAATCAAAAGAAACTGTCTTATTAAAAATGACAATATGGACCAGATTTCTAACATTAAAATATTCTACTTAGTTAAGATAAGGTTATTATACTTTCCTTATAGTTATGCAAGGAACTCAGGCAAAGTAGTTTACTGATATGAATTATCTGAGGAATTTGCTTGAATAATCCTCTTTCAGCAATGAGACCTGGCCTCACATGCTTGTAGTTGGCAGTACACTCATTTCAAAAATATACCCCATCATTTCTTCTGTATTGGTAACTGCTACTCTGACATAAATTGCAAATAAAAATAAGATTTAACCCATTAAAAATGCTTACAGTCATGGAAGATCAAACAGGTAACTCTAAAGTTACTCTTTTTTGAATCTGAATCGACATTTCTTCAAAGAAGATATACTCATGTACAACAAGCGCGTGAAAAGATGCTCAGCATCACTGATTATCAGGGAAATGCAAATCAAAACCACAGTGAGACACCACTCACGCCTACTAGGATGGCCATTGTCAAAGAGATGGACAATAAGGAGTGTTGGTGAAAAAAAAACTTTTGTATCAATTTTGATAATTATATTTTTGTTGAAAATGTACAGTTTCCTAGATAATTGTTCATTTCATCTAGATTTGCAAATTCATTAGCTAAAAGTAGTTCATAGTATTTTACAATTTTTAACCCTCTGTGTATCTGTGCTTATATTCCTTTTCTTTTCTCTAATGTTTACTTGTATTCTCTCCTTCTTAATCAGAATTGTCAGGAATTATTTTATTAATCTTTTTAAAAAATGGAAATAATTGCTGATATGTGCATGCGTAATGTAGAGCAACTTAAAATTCAAATAGGTATACTTTGAAGAAAATTAAAAACTAATAGCAACCTGAAACTAATATCCCAGATGATTCCCATCAGTTTTGGGTGTGAGGATGAGTAGAGATAGAAGGTAAATAACAGTATGCTAAATCTCTTGATGTATTTCAGGAAGGGGAAGTTACAAATAATTTTTGAAATTAGTAAGAAAATATGCCAGTATGTTTGCTAAAATTTTTTTCAAATTTCTAGTAAAACAACAACAATGCTGAAATTCCAGACAACTAGAAAAAGGAAAGAAAGAAAATTGGATTGTTTGCAAATCAGAAAACCGAAGATTACACAAAGAACAGAAAATAAAGCATGATAAATAGCATAAAAGTAGATGACAGATGGAAGTAAACATGTAGAAAATAAAATTAGACTCATTAAATAAAACAAAAGGATGATTCCTTAGTAATTTACCAATCAATGCACAAGCTAAAGAGAATGCACCATTTTAGATATATCAACAAGTAGAATTAGAGAACATTTTAACTAATGAAAGTACATAATTAAAGACATTTTCAATGATATAGTGAAATCTAATAAATTTTTTTTGACTTTTTAAAAAATAATTAAGGACTGTGTCACCTATAGAGACTTCTCACTGGACTACAAGCATGCAGTAATTCATAGCTAAGAATTCCAATGAGACAATAGGCTCTAACACATTAGTCTTTAAACTGAGTATCAAGTGCTCCTGGGAGTAGGTGATGACTTTCCAAGGGATATAAGGACTTTATGGAAACTGATATGCAGATCATCAAAACCCACGTGTATTCTCTCCTAAAACTGGTCTTGCTAAAGTCAAGGTCAACTTCTCTTTCAAAATTTCCCTTTTCCCACTGCGCAAAACAAAGGTATATCTTTCACTCATCCCAAATCCAATCACAGTGCATTGCTCCAAGATTTAAAGGACTCTAAAGTGGCCAAAAGAACAATTCAAAATAAATTTTATCCAAGGACCAAAAACCCAACCCCTCAGTCTAGGAAACGGAAGCTTTGGTCAACTTTTCTTTCCTATGTTTAATACTTATTTATCAAATTTCATTTTTTGTTGTTGTTTTTAATTAGTTGTGTACTAGAAATCATAAAATCCTGAGAGGAACTTGTTAGAAGAATTAATTTCTCTCTTTCTCACTCTCTCCATGTGTGTACACACACACACACACACACACACACACACACACATACACACACATTTTTAAAAACATAGGACATTAGGATTCTGTGGGGAAAGAAAATTTAAACCACAATCTCAAGGAGAAAAAGGAACTATGTAAAATTTGTGAAGGTGAAAAAAGAGCTTGCTCATGTATTTTTTTAATGAATGACAGAGTATCAAAGCACTATATTTATATTTTATTGGATATAATTAAGAGTGAAGTAACTGTTCTATTTTTAAATGTCATATACAAATATGCCAGAAATTAAATCCTTTGCAGCTATTTAAATGTAAGATAAAAATTAGATATACTTAACTTTAGGTCTCTACTAAGACAATAGGGGTACATCATTTTTTAAATTCTTTTAAGGGATACTACTCTAATAAATACACAGTTCAAAAACAATGTCATATTGAAATATATGCTAATGGATTCACACAAAGTTCAGATAGAATGGAATTTCCATCATGGCTATTTAGTCTTTCTTAACGAGGCTAACTGATAGCAACACATTCTCTCTCAACCCTCTAAAAACAATGTGTTCATATGCTAGACTTTGTCAGACATTATGTAATACATCATTAAAGAGTGCCTTTTACTTTCTGTTCACTCTAAGCATATCTATGTTAGTTACCATTCATGTTCCTGGTTTTTATTACTTCATTTCTGTTTCTCCCATTATGAAAAAGCTTTCTAATGCTATTTTGATTCTCAGTGTTTCTAAGGACTAATCCTCAGGTGTGATATAGCTGGCTGGGGGACAGTTCTCTGGAATTCTTATTAATAAAACTCAAGCCTTTTGATAGTTTCAAAGTTTTCTGGATTGATTTCTACAAATAAATTGCTTTATTAAAGACTTTTATTAATTCGAAGTAACATGGGGGAAAAAAAACCTGTTCTAATCACATACCTATTTACAATTATATATATGTTCTTATATGAAATTCCATCTCCCCTTGGTGGAAAATTATAAAACGTTCAAGTGTATTTAGATTGATCAAATATCGAAATGATTTTCTTTTAAATACTATTTGATGGCAAATTGTAGCTTGTGCACTAGATGTCTATCCAATTTGTCATAGTTACATTAAATTACTGGATTATGTGTTAAGAGGCTTTATTTTAAAAACAAGTATGAAGTATGATCTTCCTTTAATGCTTTTCTTGATAATTGTTACAGAAATAGTATTGAAAATTGCTACAAACTTTGTTCACTTAATCTAGATTGTTCTTACCTAAATTCACCATTTGAGTTGAATGTAAAATGGGCTAAATGATAAGTAAAAAGCAATGAAAAATTTAGAAAGAAATCAAAGTGAAAATGCATTGATGAATATTCTTACAAAATTTTTTTCCTTAAACATGACTTTAGACACACAATTCAAGGATCAAATTTGACCTTTTCTTTCATATTTTCCTTCATATTTCCAAAGGTAATGCTAGGTTTCTTGGATCACCTCTACCAAAAAAATAAAAGTAAGCCAAAAAACCAGTCTCAAGCAGTATATACTTTAATGGCTGATTTTAGGTAAGGAAATTCACTGGGCATGTAATGTAAGAACAATAATGTATATATGTGTGTATATATATATATATATATATATACATTTTTTTTTCAAATGGAGAACAAAATGTTAGAAATGTAGTGAGCAAAGGAAACTTAAATTGTTGACTGAATTCATCTAGGCATCTAATGTAGATGCTTCCTCCCTTCCTCTATTACCCCATATTTTGAAAGCTGAAAATATGTCACATACCAATTTTGAATACTGAAAATCTATATTACAAATAATGGACGCACTGACCATAGGACAACTGGAATTGCAACTAGGTCCAAAACTGAACCGTAAATTGAAGTAGTATCTGAGTAACCAAAAACAAACTCTGACTTAAAACTTTAGGGAAAAAAAAAAAAAACATTTGAACTTTTATCAAAATAGAAATAATTTTTAAAATAAAAATGTATTCTGCATAGGAATAACCAGTTAAATTTATCAATATTTAAGATACACATAGATGTGTAATTAAGGATATATTTTAAAATCCAAACCACTATTAGTAATACAATATAAGCGAGGCAAATTATGTATATTAGCTTAAATTTCATGACCCTCTAAACTGTAACATGTTCCATATATTTGCAACTCCAAAATCAATCAGCCCTTTCACAGTCATTTGCAGACATGCGTAAAGTCTCAAAAAATTTGAGTTGCCCAGCTGAGGTCTCACAAGGAGATAAACTGCCTTTCTAGTTCAGCTCTCAAACTGGAAATAAGTGTCCTTTCTCACCTCATTTAGTGCCACATTTTTCGTGCTATAACTCATGCCTGAATGAAGCCCATTTAACACACTTATTTTCTCCGTAAGGCATATCACAGCATTCCTTCATTCAAGAATGTTAGACAGCACTTCAGCAAAATTCTTGGGGACCATTTTAAACAGGGAAATCATCAACAAAAAGGTACAGAAATGGAAAAAAAAAAAAAGCACTAGGAGACTGCAAAAAGGGCAATTGTTTGCAAGCACAAGAGCTAAAACAAGAAGGCAGAACATGGCTTGGTTCAGCCTCAGCTCTAGAAGCAATGGCTCAGTATTTTCTAACTCGATGTTCACAGTGACTTTAAAGAATGTAACTACTGCAAATAACAAGAACCAACTGTAATTTCAGTAACAGTAGAATCCCTTATAAGGCTACTGTGTTACGACATAAATCACAGAGAAAAGGTTAACACCTTTGGCTGACAGAAGCAGTAGAATGAATAGTCAAGAGTTATTAGACTATTTGTTACTAGATAAAAGCTACATTTCTTAAGTAACATAATGTATATTTCTTGTGAGAATAGAAAAATTTAAAGAGACTCTACTTTGTATTTCTTTATAATTCTGACTCAAATAAGCATGCTGCCAGTATTTTCAATTGAATCACAGAAGTTAATTTTAGGCAAGAACAAGGATAAAAAATCAGAAATTTTCATCAGATGAACATCCCAAATAGAGTTAGGTTTTCCTTACTTGTAGCCAAGCTGTCGACAGATCACAGTTGCATCCTTATCAGTCCACCCATCGTCACAAATTGTTCCCCACTGGCCATTGATAAAAACCTCCACTCGTCCTTCTTTCTTATTTTCTCCATCCATCAGTCTGATTGGAAAACCTAAGTCATGATTCAAAAGTATTAGAAAAGCCAAAACAAGCAAACTGATACTAAAGCATGAGAGACTTTATAAAGTACTATTTGTTTGTAAAAGGAGCTAAAAATCAGCTGGGCAATGAGAGAGAGAGAGGGAGAGAGAGAAAGAGGAGAGATACCAATTAAAAAAAAAAAACTGTATCTACTTTTGCAATATCTTCTGTAGCCTTGAAGTCAGAGCGCTGATCCTGTCTAACTTTGTATTCCCAGCACTTGGAGCGGTGCCCGGCATTACAGTGTATAGAGTACACGTAATAGCTGTTTCTTGAATAAATGAATATATATCACTGTAAAAAAGTGGATTATTTTATTACCACTAACTTCCAGTTAGTAAAAGACATTAACTTGGAGTTGCTTTTGTTCTACATCTACTACTCACTTATCCATGAACACACCTAGAAATTTATACTCCAAAGCTAGGATTTTTAGGCAGGATTTTCAGATATACCTTTGCATGCATGAGTAACTTGAATGATGGAAGAGAAAAAAAAAAAAAGGCAAGCACAAGGACAATTTCTATCTCAGCCCTCCTATTTACTATGGATTCCAAAGGAAGGGCTTAAATCATAAAAATTATTAAGATGTAAAAGTTGAGAAACTGACCTCTAGCAAATTGGGATTTATCTAAATTATGCAAATAAAGTGGTTTATAGAGTCTTTCACACATCTCTATCAACACCAATAAATATGGTTTTGTTTAATCAAAAGTCCTCACTATGGCTTGCATACTGCCAGGGGTCGAATTGTGAAGTCATTAGAGGCAGCTCTAACCCAATTTGTGCACAGAAATATACAGAAGGAAGACAGAGTGAAGAGACATAGGAGAAAATGGCCACCTGTAAGCCAAGGAGAGAGGTCTTGAACAGATCTTTCCCTCCCGGCCCTCAGAAGGAACCAACCTCTGTGGACAACCTCAGCTTTGGACTTCTAGATTCCAGAAGTGTGAGACAATAAATATCTGTTGTCTAAGCCACCCAGTATGTGATACTTGATTACAGTAATATACATGCTTTAGATTACCTAGTTACTAGAAGTGTCTCCAGCTTCGGAGCCCTTAAGATTGACTGATAAGGATTTAGGGAATACCATCAAACACAGTGAAATTAGCAGAGCCAAGGAGGTGAAGTAAGCAGCTAATGAACAGAGTATCATTATATATGTGTTTAAACCAACATATGTAATCACTAGACAACATTTGTTAACTGAAGGAAAATACTGTTGGCAAGATGGACACATCCTACTTTGATTCCTCTGATTCTTCTTTGTTGCCCCCAGAGTTGCTGGCTCTCTAATTTCTGTCCCTGATCATACTTCGTGGAACAGGCATCACAGTAGAATCAACATAGCAAAGTCAAAATCAACAAATGTTTGTGGAGTGCCTACTCGATGCACTGCTTACATTAGCTGAAAATCTTGGTGTTTTAGTTGTGTCACAAAACACAGTGTATTTGAAACTTAACATTTCTTATTATTGTATCTGAAATTTGGGGATTCTCTGCAAGAGGAGCAAGGCCAAAAAGTGATCCTCAATGAAAAAATTTAAACAGATGAAATTCTTAAATTTTTCAGTTTTTACATTTTTTAGATCTTTGGTGCAAAATTAAGAAATCATATGTACATGGAATTAGACCTCCACATTCCACCCTAGTTGTTTTATGGGCAGCTTTTCACATACCATAAAAATAAAAATGATAAAGTGTTTTTAAAGCCTAAGTTGCATACTTTGTAAAAATAATAATACGGTATTCTTAACCTAATTTTAGCCATCCATTTTATAAAATCATTGGATTTTCAATGCCTGAAGGGAAACTGAATGACAGAAGCCATTCTATCAATACCACCCTACTGCTTAAGTTCTATCTGTTATGGCAATAATAATATACATGTTTTATTTCTAAAATCTTAAATAAATATAAAATGCTTGGGAAAACTAAACAGTCCTGTGGGTATACAGCATCTTTAATTATATACCTCAAACTCTGATCACAGTAGTTTTCTTTATTTCAATTTTCCTGTAACACTGATTTAATACATTATCTTAAGAAAATAATATTTTTCCTAGAAAAAAGATAAAATCTAGCATAAATTAAATTAAAAGTTAAACTTTATTTGAGTAAGAGACACTCTCACTGTGAAAGAAATCTCTGCTAAGATTTAATACTCTAAACTTTAGAATTAAAGCAGTATTAAAATGAGAAATCTACACATTGACCATCCCACAAATTTCCCCCAATTCACATAGGCATTAACTGCATTCTTACTAAAATTACTTTTACTGACCTAGAATATTGCTTTTGAGCATTCCATCTACCACACACCCAAAATTAGAAAGTGTCTATTGAACTACTACTAATTTTGAGAAAAGTTTCATTCACATTTAAAGTTAAGGTCCACAAGTTACCCTTCAAATAGTTGAAAACTGTAATAGTCTAACAGCTCTTATCACAGTGCCAAGGAAGTAAAAAATCTCAATTGTTTTTAAAATGCTGTTGTTTATACCACTATTCCATGATCTCCTCTTTTTGTTATGCAGTCCTTTTTGATAAGTGGGAAAGTAATGATCTCTTTGGATGAATAAATGGTAATCTGATTCTATTCCAAAAGGATAATTTGGCTCAGATATAATATCCTTTGAACAAATGAATGGTTAATAGATATATTACCAAAATTAGGACCAAAGAATTCATAATAATGATCCCATATTTTATTAATAATTATCACCCTTGGAAAATTAAAGATTTTTAGGGGAACTGAAAGGATTAGATGTCCTAACTGTATGTGTTTCATCACCTGGAACACTGATGGAATGTGCCTGAACATATCACTCCATGATCCAAATACCCGCTCTCTGGGGCTAAGAGGGTCCAGTTCTAGCAAATAGGCTCTATCTCCCCCAACCACATGCAATGATTGATCACATAATCCTGGGAGGATCATAAATCCTTTATAAGAAGAAAGGAGCAAGGGAAGAGAACAAACAAAAAGAAACAAAATTGAAAATATGACCCATAAGGGATGGGGTAAAAGGCTGTATTTCTACCTGGTGTAATGCTAGATTAGTGCAGTGAGTCACTATGATCTCACAGGATAGAGTACAATGAGGAATCAACCACATACCTTGACAAACTTAAGTACACAAAACAGTTAATACTGTGGGATTCAACACGTTCCATTATTTTATAATGTGAAGATTCCATCTTCACAGTCTCAAAACAGGAGGATACAAAAAGGGCTGATTCAAGCCTGAGGTGAAACTTAAGAACCACCTGTGGTTATTTTAACATCTATGCACCAAAAAATACATGTATAGATACAAATAGAGCTATGGTAGAGTCCTGGCATGTCTTTTAAGTATGTCCCTCTATATTTTTCATTCATATTTACTCTGCTCTCCTTGTTGGATGTTAAGTCTGTCAAGAATATATAGTTATTTGCTCTCTGCTCACAAAAGGACCTTCATCTACAAATATTTAAGACTGTTAGATGAGCTAGGTACCTTTTATCCGGCCGTAAGTCTGAAGAAATTTGGAACTAGGGAGTAATAAAGGACACTAATGGATTTTTAGTAACAGGGTATCTTAGAAAGATGGGCGGACTATTTACTCCAATGAATCCACCTATGAGCCCAGTGAGAAACTTGAAAGATCTAGGTTAGGACAGAGCAAACGCTGGTTGGTAACCAATGATTGACAAGGCCTCAGGACTAAAGAAGAAATGAATCATGGAGGGTGGGAAAGAGACCTATTGTTTTGTTCTGATTTATTTTTAATCCTTTTTCAAATAGTTCATTAGAATTCAAGGTAAATGGGAAGCAGAATAGGTGACTAATCAGTTGTGGAATGGACATCGTGACTTCTTTAACCCATCTTTCAGATACATGAGAAATTTAGGCTTACAGGTAAAGAAAAATTAGGAGTAGAAATTTATAACATTGGTGGAAAGACTCAAAAGACTATTTTTCTCTGAATGCAAATTACTAAAAATTAGAGCATTTGGGGAAACAGACAAAAAAAAGAAAAATAGACAAAGATGAGAAATGCTTCACATTCCAGACCAGTGGATAGAGGTGTAGTGGCTACTGAAATACGGATACTCAAGAGCTGTGGCAGGACCTCACCCAGAGACAGTCTGTGTCCATCCCTGCCAGGGTAGCAGGAGACAGCAACATCTTCCCGATGGCTGCAGTCATGCCTTTCCCAGGGTCTCCGAGAACACTGAAGGAAACTGGTTTCCTTTCCTGAGCAGTTGACATCATCCAACCATATGGGCCCTGTGCTTTCTTCAAAGTGGTTTGCAGAGGCTTGTTTGCCATATCTGTGGCAATAAAATAAACACTGTGCATAGAACTTTTGTCTCTTGTTTCAAGGAACCATAAAACATAAAACAAACAACCTAATTAAGTGGCATGACTTCAGAGGGTAAGTATTTGTTCTTTCTCCTATCTTGAGAACTCAGTTCTCAGAGCAGTAAAAAATCTGCTAAATCTCCATCACATATTTTGATCATCTTAACAATGTTGGTTAACTAATCCACTAGTTAACCAACAATGTTTGCTTAACTAGTGGATAATTAATCCTTTTTTCCCAACCATTCTTGTGTTTTGTCTACAATTTAACCCACCAACCACAGAGAATGCAGACAGAGATAAACCTCAAATTCCTGACCATGGAAATAACACAGTGGACCAGAAAGTAAGAATGTGTGTCTTATATCAGCCTCTGAAGAGCCATCAAAGCTCATTTGATTTCATTAGCTTCTCTAGGCCTCTTTGGTATCCTCTCTTCCAAAATAAAAAAGTGTGTATTAGTTCAGTGATTTCTCAAGCACCATTTCCAAACCATGATGAAACTTGGATTTCAGCCCATCAAAATCAGATTAATGACAATGTTCTTAGCTTTTCATAAGGTTACATAAATCTGACTTTTAAGATTTTTATAAATATATTTGTGTTTCAATTGACTTTATTTGTAACACTACACTACAAAAAATCCTAAATGTATTAATAGAAATAGGAAAGATCTGCAAAATTAAAAATTGGTAACTAAGTCAGTCTCTACCTTCATTCATCCTCCCCTCAATTTTGTTTTCTTTTGTTCTGTAGAATACAAACAAATCTCCAGAAATTCCTGGGCTAAAAGATATTTGAAGTGTCTTTCAGTTCTCGGTCTATATAATTAAACTTTTACTCATAAATTTTATGTCAGTCACTTCCACCACTGAATGTTTTTATTATTTCTGTACTAAGAATATGAAGAGATCTTTATGTTTGAAAGATGAATTTTCCTAATTGTTTCCCCATGAATTTTCCTAATTGTTTTACCATGCACTTATTTATTAAATTTATTTAACAAGATAAACATTTCAATAAATTAAAACAATGCAACTTTGAATGAGTCATTCTAAGACTTCTATTGTGCTGACTAATCAAGTCTTAGATAGAAAAGTAATTATCCCTAATCCCATATTGCTATCACTTTCAACTTATACCATGTTTCCACAAAATGCATCAATGTGATTACCATCTGTGCATATCAACTATATAACAGACAGCAGGAGGTCACTTTACTTTAGGATTTCATTTGTATGAAGAAACCCAGAGTTCACCCTTTCTCATTCCAAAAGAGTATTTTCTTTCAGAAACTCCTCCATAAACTAAAATGTAAATGTAGCACATGCTTATTCTACCTTCTAACACATTTAGAACTTTTAACAAATATTGAGAACATTTTTAAAATCATTAAGTTCTGATACTCTGTATATGCAAGAAAAACTGAATGTATTTGTGAAACAAAATAAATAAAATATGGAAAAAAAAATCAGTCACTCAATTGTTTTAATTAATAAGGAAAATATGAAAATAGTAAATAATAGTATTTTTGAATCTTTCTAAGTTTGTGACGACAGGATACAGTTCTCAGACTAACAGAGATTTGCTCAGATGAAATGATATTTTTGAGTAATTCTTATTAATTAAACAACAATATTTATTTGGCTGGCATGTCATACCCCTTGACCTGACAATTATATAATAATAACTGCACTGCCCATGAAAATTCAAAATATTAGTCAATAACATGCATCTATATCTTCATGATGTCATTATTTATAACAGGAAAAATTAAACTAATCTAAATATTAAGTAAATTATAGTATGAACATTCAATAGTTATTATGTTATTAAAAATTATGACTGTAATAATATAAAAGTAAAAAACATGAATAGGAAAATTACATATTTACTACTAGAGCTGTTATAAAGTTATACACACAAGTTATAATAATGATGGTGTAAGAATGGAAAAATGAGGGGTATTTTTTTTTAAGGGGTAGATTTTTATTTTCTTTATTTTCCAAACTTTCTCTAAAATTTTATATTACTTTTACAAACTTAAAAATATACGTTTAAACATGGTCATACCTAGCTTGAATGAAAGCATATTTTTAAGGTTTAATAAATATTTTCAATTAGCTCTATCTCAAGCTGAAATGAAATAATTTTGCTCATTTTTTCAAGCATGAGACAATTACTTCAAGCATGACACAGAAATATGGAAAACAAGAAAGAATGGGCATTCATGGGTTTCATTCAGATATTAGCTCAAAGGCATCATTTGCAGTTACTTCAACCAACTTAAGTCTTTACTCTGGAATGCATTATGTGTGTGACATGAAATGTATCGCCCAAAGTGTGATACTCAGTTTTTAAGAGAGTGAGGTCAAGGGTGAGTTCTAAAGGTCATCTCATGACAAGAAAGCTGTTTTTCTCAAATAAAAGTGATAATTATCATCACATTCTGAGAAAGGAAATAATGTAATACCAAAGCATTTGACACTGGACTTCTCTGCAATTTTAGATACAGTGATGTCAGTACTAACAACATCCAATAGTAGTGAAGCATCAGAATAAAACTGAGCATTCAAAGCATACAGTCTTACTTGAAAAGACACAATGAGACCTAAAAGTCATCCATGGCTCCATTATTCAAGAAGAGGGGTGGGACTTCCCTGGTGGCGCAGTGGTTAAGAATCCACCTGCCAGTACAGGGGACACGGGTTTAAGTCCTGGTCCGGGAAGATCCCACATGCCGTGGAGCAACTAAGCCCGCGAGCCACAACTGCTGAGCCCGCGTGCCACAACTACTGAAGCCCGTGTGCCTAGAGCCTGTGCTCTGCAACAAGAGAAGCCACAGCAGTGAGAAGCCCGCGCCCCACAACAAAGAGTAGCCCCCGTTTGCTGCAACTAGAGAAAAGCCCACGTGCAGCAAGGAAGACCCAATGCAGCCAAATAAATAAATAAATTTATAACAAAAAGAAGAGGGGTGGTGGCAGGCAAGGCAAATGAGATAAACAGCAAGATATGGTTATTCATCATCAAAGAAAATGTTTTTGGTTTTTTTGTTGTTGAATTTCCATATAGAGAAGGTAGATAAGGTAGGTAGGAAGGTAGGTAGAATAGATAGGTAGATAATGATTGTGAACATATATTTTTAGTATTATAGAAATTACAAATAAGGATTACAAAATGAGACTCTTAAAAATATAACTTGGCATTTAGCTGCCTCCTGTCAATGGATCTTACTTAAATCCCAGCTGTCGGCAAACCACATATGTATTCAGCTCAGTCCAGCCGTCATCACAGACAGTGCCCCACTGTCCCCTGTAATACACCTCCAGGCGACCCTCATGGTTGCCTTTACCACCTGCAAGTCTGATGACCCCATCTGTGACAAGGAGACATAGAGACTAATCAAATAATTATCAAAAAAGGTAGAACAACATTTTAATTGCACGAGAAATATCACCCTACTCAGATCTCTCTCTAGGCCTTTCATTAAACTTCCATTAGAACTGTGCTCAATGACCTGAGGTCACTGGATTGTTTCTGGAGTAAAAGTCATAACACATATCTGTCCTAACAAAATAGTCTTTCCTTTTTATTTGTACTCCTGTTTCTAAGTAGAAAAACATATTCTGATATAACTCCAAAGTAGTTATTTAGATTTTTCCAGATTAAATCATATTTGGGAAATTTCCTATGGCTTCAATCTCCTTAAGTATGAGCAGTATTAGTCATTTAAATTTAAAAGTTAAAAAAAATAGTAACTTGGAAATAGTTCAAAACTTTAACTGTGAATGAAAAAATATTGCAATATGGAGACAGAAAAAGCTATTCTGGTTAAAGAGTGATCTATCATATCAAGGCATTTATTATTCCTTAGGCATTCATAAGTTACAAAACTGGGGTTCATGTTTTCCCTTTGTTCTTTTATCAATAATACAAACCTGAATTTGAATCTTGTGAATTCAATGAATAATTAATTCCCAGAGAATTCCATAAAAAGCTTCTATGCAGATACACAATACAATACATTTATTCCCAAAAAAGTATATTAAAAAGCTATTTCCATCCAAAATAATCCAAACACCCCCCCTACCAAATGAAACATAAATAATCTTGGGTAAAAGTCATACTTCTCATGACTTTCTGGGATCTTTTAAAGTAAATGAAGGTCTCCTAGCAACAGAATCACTTACAAATGTAAAACTTCACCGTCTGCAAGGCACTGTTACAACTATTATCTCATCTGAGCATCTCAGGAACATTACAAGACTATCCTCATTTGAAAGAGGAAAAAATGGAGGTTCAAGAGAATGAAGTGCTCTGGCTTATAATCTGGTGTAAATTTTATATTTCTATTGTGTATAAATGTGTTATTCTAATAAAAACAACAGTGTGTATAGAACTATGTAAATAAAAAAGTAGAACTTCAGCATTTCACAGTCCCTAAGAAGTGTTTCATTTGATTTCTTTAAAGAAAGATTAAAGCCCCCAATTTTTTTCTTCAAGCTCTTTTTACTATAGAAACAACAGATTTGTGATGACCCAGCCTCTCTTGCCTCTCCATTTCCCTCTTCTTCCCCCCAAACATGTAAGTACATACACATACACTCATTTGCACTCAGAAATGTCCTTCTTGCAACACAAGACATATCTTGACAAGCATGCTGTGATTTGGAATAGTCTGAATATTGAGCACAGCAAAGGTAACTTGGTTCTTCAATAGTGTGCTTTAATCAACAATCCCATCAATATGGTTTTACCAGCTACAAACATATTCCTAGAATCCAGATAGGTTAATGTATGAATGGACTAAATATAGAATTATAATACCTAACACACAAAATTTATCAATGCACACCGATTTTGACTACTGGGTACTATATATTGCAACAAGATCATATTTTCCCACCTAACTTTATAGGACTGTATAGCTTGCAACTGAAAAATTCAGAAATATCTATGAATAAGGAGATAGCATTTTAATGTATCATTTGTATTACTTTTTTTTTTTAAGCTTTATTTGGGGGCTTTATTTGTAAGCTCATTTAGTAATATCAGCTAAATTGAGGAGAAGGGAAGGTAAGCCCAAATGGTGCTGGGGGCAAGAGTTGGTTAAGATTAATGGGGTGAAGCTCTTACCTGTTAGAGGGGTACAGGACACTCCAGCATCTTCTTTATGGCCACAATTATGCTCTCCCCAGGAACTCTTTGGACACTGCTCAATAGAAAGCTCATTCCCAGTGCAGCGTACTTCATCCAACATTACTGGGCCAGATCCTTCCCCAAAATATGCCTGATTCCATGCTTTGGCAATGCCGCTGAACAAACATAAGAACATAAGTCAGACCAAAGGTTGGCCTGACTTCTTTTTTTGCTGCTGGCAAAGGTAAAATTATGATTAATTCATAATTTCCCTTATCAATTCACTCCATAGGTCACACATGAATTGCTCTATTTCTTTTTTGTTTGCTTGTTTGTTGATCTTTATATTTTCAGCTATCACAAATCTTTCCAAGACTGCTAGTTATTCTCCAATATTTACTCCCCTTTTCTTCATTAGTAATGGAACCTCAGAGTTTTGGGAGGACAATGGCTATCCAGAATAAAGACCACATTTCCCACCCTCCCTTCCTTACAGTGAAGTTGGTTGGTTTGTTTGTTTTAAAACATGCATAACATAAAATTTGCCATTTTAACCATGTTTAAGTGTACAGTTCAGTGGCACTAAGTACATTCACCTTGTTGTGCAACTATCACTAGCATCCATCTCCAGAACTTTTTAACCATCCCAAATTGAAGCTCTGTGCTCATTTTATATGACTAAGTTGTGACCAATAACGTTTAGGTAAAAGTGTCATGTATCACTTCCAGGAAGTATCCTTGTCCCACTTCCTCCTTCCTGCTGACTGTTAGGGCAGAGGTGATGGCTAGAGCTTGAGAAGCTATCTTGGTCCATAAGGTGCCACACTGAGAATGAAAGAACCGCAAGCAAGAAAGAGACTGGGGCCCTGATGACTGTGGAACCACCATACCAGCCTTGAGCTATCTCTGGTCTCTTAAGAGAGAAGTAAACTCTTGTTTAAGCCACTGTTATCTTCAGTTCTCTGTTACTCACGGCCAAATACCTCTTCACTCAAATTTATTTGACTAAATTTACTTCTCCCACAATTCAACACGACATCATCTTCTAGAACCCCAGATTTAAATGAAGATCACGATTGCCTGTCAAAATGGTTAATGACTTCAGAAATTGCATCTTCAGCCCCTTTCAGCCTTTGAATTTTTAGACTAGAGCATTTATACTTGCAGTTTGTTTTTCGATGATTCTGCATCTATTCCCCATTATTTAAGTTGCCCTTTTCTTATAACATTATAACTATCTTAAGAATTTACAACCAAAACAAGAATATAATTTTTATATATGTAATTCAAATTTTACTGTCCAGAAATAAGGTTTTATCGGAACAAAGGCACACTGATTCCCAACTTACTGTCTGTGGCTGCTTTTGCACTACACAAAACCTCAGTTGAGTAGTTGGAAAGTCTAAAATACTCACTATCTGGCCCTTTACAGAAAAAGTTTGTTGACCCTTGCTCTAGAGGAAAGAGATTAATGAAGGCAAATATGGAAACTGATTTAGAGAACACTGAAAGTTGGAGAACAGAGGAGGAGACAGGATGACTAATGCAGGTCATGGGGAAGCCAGATAGGAAAGCTTTGGAGAAAGGCAGATTAACAGCCTCCTTGGATCTTTGCCCTGGGATAAATGCTAGGAAAGAAAAAGATCTGTTAAAGAAAATTTCAATGGGTATAATTCACTGAGCCAAGATTAGGTGCTATAAGAAAACCAGGGACCAATATGAGAGAATATAAAATTTGATCCCAAACTCATAACAGAAACAAAAAATAAACTCCAGATGGTTTAAAGACCTAAAGGGAAGGGAAGGGAAGGGGAGGGAAGGAAAGGGGAAGGGAGGGAAGGGGAGGGAAAGAAAGGGGAAGGGAGGGAAGGAGGAAGGAAGGAAGATGGCTAAAAAGTAATATAATGAAATAAGAAGAACATAGTTATTATAACCTTGGTAATAAGAGAATTTCCTGAGCAGGATAAAAAATAAAAAACCCAGAAGTCAGAAAACAAAGACTAAAAAAGTTAAATTTAATCACATATAAATTTGAACTACTGTATAGCAAAATACACCATAATCAGTCAAAAGGCAAACAAGCTGGAGGATATATTTGTAAAATGTAACCACAATCAAAGAAAAAAAACACTCCTAGAAATAAATAATAACCTATTATTATCATAATGAAAGACAAAATGACCAACATAAAAAAACAGGGCAAAGGAGAGGAACAGGCTATTTACAGAAGAAGAAATACCCATGGCCACTGACCATATGGTAAGATGCTCAACCTTACAATGGTCAAATTAAAACAATAAGAATGCATTCTTACATATCCTTAATATCATTTTCATTAAATATTTAGGCTAAAAGTTTACAAACTAAAGCCTTTTTATTCTCACGAAAAAAATAACAAACCAAGCCTAAAATATGTTAGTTGGGAGTGACTTGAGATGGGCTGGACAGAGTAACTGAAATATATTGTATTTCAAATATGTTAAAGATTATGTGATAGAGGTCCTAGGAAAAAACAAAAGGCCTGATTAACTGCCTCTGAACTGTGTCCCTTCCTTAAGGGAGGACACAGGATGGGAGAGCAGAAGCCCCAAACAGTGACTCTGGGGAAAGTCATCTATGTTATAATGCAGTCTTTTTTTAAAAAAAAAAAAATTTGGCTGCATTGGGTCCTCCTTGCTGCACGTGGGCTTTTCTCTAGTTGCAGCGACAGGGGGCTACTCCGTTGCGGTGCGCGGGCTTCTCATTGCGGTGGCTTCTCGTTGCGGAGCATGGGCTCTAGGCGTGCAGGCTTCAGTAGTTGCAGCACGCAGGCTCCGTAGTTCTGGCTTGCGGGCTTTAGCAGTTGTGGTGCATGGCTTAGTTGCTCCGCAGCATGGGTTCTTCCCGGACCAGGGCTCGAACCCATGTCCCCTACATTGGCAGGTGGATTCTTAACCACTGTGCCACCAGGGAAGTCCTATAATGCAGTCTTAAAACACCATTTGGGTGTTTTATTTTCTTCCTTATATATTTCTATATTTTCCATTCTTTACAAACATTATTTTAATGATCACAAAAATGTTTAATTAGAATAAACTCATCAGAAAAACTAATATAATAAATTCAAGAACCAAAAAAGAAACTAACTAGGAAACAATGATGTAAAACAAAGTACGTTTCCTAGCTAATTTTTGAGTCTATTAAAATTAAGATTATAATATTTATAAATACACACATTCCTTCAGCCAGGCACTAGTGTTTCCTGGTGCCCTGGACTGTGCTGGCTCTCAGGGGAATACCAAAGAAATTGATGACTCTGCCCTTCAAGAGACCGTGCAATACTAGGGAAAGCAGCATAAAACGCATGGGTTGGGGCTTCCCTGGTGGCGCAGTGGTTGAGAGTCCGCCTGCCGATGCAGGGGACACGGGTTCGAGCCCTGGTCTGGGAAGATCCCACATGCCACGGGGCAACTAGGCCCGTGAGCCACAACTACTGAGCCTGCGCTCCGCAACAAGAGAGGCCGCGACAGTGAGAGGCCCGCACACCACGATGAAGAGTGGCCCCCGCTCGCCGCAACTAAAGAAAGCCCTCGCACGGAAACGAAGACCCAACACAGCCAAAAATAAGTAAATAAAATTAAAAAAAAAACTCCTGGGTTGTTAAAGGCAAATAAGTGCTATGTGAATTCGATAAAGCTGTGTATTCTCTGTCCTTCCTTTATGGAAATTATGTCCACACCAGCCCCAGCAGTTCATTTGTAGTAATAGTCCCAGTGTTACCTACTCTCTTACCCTCTGACCACAGAATAAATTTGTGGGGTTCTCTGATATAATACACTGATTTATTAGGTTATTTTCTGTAAAGCTGTTTGACCTACATAGCAGCAATCCCCAATAAACACTGAATTGATTCTATGTTTGATCATTACCCAAAACATTCCTGAACCTACTTAGCTAATCTGACTGTATTCATATAAAGTTTGTTTGTTTTCCATACAAAAAAAAAGCAAATAAATAGTACCATCTGACTAACTCAATCCCCAGGCTTAGCCACTACTTTGAATAGACACAGAATAGAGTCAGGCAATTCTATCATGCAAGATAATTACTTGTTAGGTTATAAAAGATTGGTCCTCTGACTGCAAATATCAGTTTGTGTCACTTGTAACATATGGATGAAAGAAGCTCATTTTTAATGATCAATAGCCTATATTTCTCCCTGGAAAACAACCCCCTCCATCTCCAATTATGATATTTGAAGTACACTGAATGATTACTGCATGCCAGACACTGGTCTAACAGCTTTATATGTATTAACTCTTTTAATCCTCCCTACAACCCCATGATGTTATTATCCCTAATTTACAAATGAGGAAACTGAGGTCCAGAAGTTAATAATTAGCCCAGCATTACACCGCCATGAGATGGTAAGGCTTGTCTGGCTACAGAGCAGACCCTGAAACACTTGGCTTTCTTGCAGTCTGCTGGGGCATTTTCAGAGAGATGGTTATGGCATCGCAAATACAGTCTGTCTAAAACGTGTTCATCATTGTTTCTTCCTACAATTAACTTTTCTCTCTTGACTTACCTATTTCTTTCAGCCCTATATTCATATGTATTCTTATTAACACCTGCCTATTTTGCAAACAGTGTAACATGAAAGAAAAGAAATCCTACACTGAAAGCCATAAATCTCAAGATTCTGTCCCTCACTCACAGTATGATTTAGGGGATTTGAGTAATCTCAGAGGGCCTAACTTTCTTATCTTGTTATATAAGGCCTCTTTCCTGCTCAATAATTCCACATACCAGTAATGTTTATAAAGTATTTTAGAAATTAATAAACAGTAAAATAAGAGAACAAAGAAAGAAACTTTTTTTTTTTTTTTTTTGCGGTACGCGGGCCTCTCACTGTTGTGGCCTCTCCCGTCGCGGAGCACAGGCTCTGGACGTGCAGGCTCAGCGGCCATGGCTCCCGGGCCCAGCCGCTCCACGGATGTGGGATCTTCCCGAACCGGGGCATGAACCCGTGTCCCCTGCATCGGCAGGCCGACTCTCAACCACTGAGCCACCAGGGAAGCCCCAAAGAAACATTTTTAATTGTACCAGAAGAATTTTTATTCTGACCACTCAGTAGTATGGTTCTATATGATAATTTTATAGCAAAAAAAAACCTAAGAAGAAAAAGTGTTCAAAAATTTTAAATTCTTATGTAAATTATGGCATATCCACACATAAAATATGATGTCACAGTTCTACACTATGCTTTTAAGAGTTCTAAAAGACCTAGGAAATGCTTCGATGTTAAGTGCACAAAAGGAACTCCAATTAAAATGTCTCTACCTGAAACTTCACTGTGTACATATGCATTCTCAAGTTCAATTTTCTAACATCAGGCTGCCTCCTTTCCTGCTCATCTTTCTCTGAGTTCTAGGCTAATCAAATTTCAGTATCATAAGTACAGTAATTCCTTTTGCGTTTTAGGAAGCTTGCCAGCTACCAAAATCTACAGACACCATTAAAAGATGCGGGTCAACAAAGACAGCATCTCACAAAGAAATTGTAACTAGCACTCCAGAGAGGCATGGTGCAGTTTCCCTTTGGGAATTCGACAAGGCAAGTATGACTGAGATGAAATTTGCTTAAGAACAAATCATAAATGGAGATAAGCTATGATTATGCTGTCTGCTATCAACCTTGTAACGTTAAAAATTACTTCATCTGAAAGTACTGTGCCTTTAAGTGAGCAAAACAAATTCTAGGGGAAGAGCAGCTGCAGAATATTGCTTTGTTGCAAGCGTATGAGAGAAGTATAAAATCAAGGAAAAGAAAAGCAAACGAACAATGTCAGCTCAGAACCTGGAGTACTTATAATAAAAACAAATCTCCACCAAGCTGGATTGTTGGTGATTACATAGGCTTGTGGAGGATCTTTGCTGCCTTGAATATTTGAAGACATTTTTCCTTTTAATCATTTTTCTGAACACAAATCTTCCATACAAAAGATAGCAGTGAGCCAATGCCTGAGAAAGATGTAAACACTTTACTCAACCCACGCATGTGTTCAACATTAATATAGTCTTCCTTGTGATTCTATCTGTACATTCTTACCATGTAGTAGACTCCTGTTTGCAACATGGTCTTTGTTTAAACAACAGTTTATATGAGTGAAAAAAGAAAATTTGGCTCTCAAGAAAGAACTCTACGTTAAAACATGAATTTTTAGAATAACTATAAATGTAACTAAAATTTAGTGTCATTTAAATTTTCTACACACTTTTCTAAGCAACAAAAGCTTGCCTTTTCCCACAGAAATATATAAATAATAATAAATGCCTTATACCTTAAATTTAGAGTAATCTATACTACAACTTGTAATGTTAAATATGCCATTACTATACCTTTAAAATTCTCGTATTTTTGGCAAAGACATTGATTTTTTAGTAACTAACACGAAAATCAATTAGCATACCACTGATACCATAATTGGTAACACAGTAAATACACATATATCCACATTAGAGTCTTTTAAAAATATGAAATTCATAGATACAGCTAACTAAATAGAAGTTCTAGATAGAGGAATGGTGTTTGATGATCTCCTACCAAATGTCCAGCTTACTTTGAAATGTTTAATAACATTTTTCTTTGAATGTTTAATAACATCTTTCAGCTATAAGTCCCCAATTATAGTCAATGTATACTGTATACCTACTATGTGTGCTAACTGCTTTAAAACCACTAAACTCTACATCCGGAAATGTGTTACAGATGAGGAAACTGCAGCTAAGAGATATCCTGCAATTTTTCTTATCTCCAGAACTACAACTCAAATTCAGGTCATTCTGAGTACAGGGCACATGCTCATAATCTTATGCTATGCTGACTCTGACACCATCTAAATTTTTGAGAAAAATTGGTCTTGAAATTGATACCCAGTCAGAACGTTTTGAAAATCTAGTCTCAAAATTTAATGATTAATAACAGTTTTTCTCAAAAAGAGCTAGTTGGCCCTATTCCTGACCCATCCAAAGAAAATGATCATACAAGTCAGGTCATACACCACGAGTAATTATCAGCCCTATGGACACAGGACTTTGCATGTTTATTCCTTTCCCATGCATAAACTGTGAAAGAGCATTTAGGTTGCAGAATCAGTTACAGGGGGGAAATGTAATCTACAGTGAAGGATTAGGCTGATGCCACCTTAATTCAGTGCTTAACCTTATCCTTATCAGTGGAGAAAACCAGAGCTGTTCTGTGGCTCCTGATGAGGTGCAAGATGAGAACATATCACCTGTGATGGTTTCTAGCCAAAATACTTGATTGATTTGATCTAATCAAGCTGTTGGACCTAGCCTCCCATTTCAGGAGTTACAAGAACCAGAGGAGTAGGCTAAATGATACCAGGAGGAAGAAACGAGACAAATCCAGAAGGTGGGATAGTCTCCAAAACAACTGGCTTGGTTTTTGGTCTCTTCAACAAGACAGTGTCATGAAAAACAAGAGGCTGTTCTAGATTAAAAGAGATTTCAGGGACATAACATCCAGATGCACTGCAAGGTCCTGGACTAAATTCTGCTGCAGACAAACCATCTGTCAAGGACATGGTGGGAACAACTATGAGAATTTGAGCATGACAGGGTATTAGACAATTTAAGAATGATTACCATTTATATTAGTTGTGATAATGATAATTTGGCTATGTAGGACAATGTTCTTATTTTTAAGAGATGCATACTGAAGTATTTAGAGGTAAAATGTTGGAACGTCTTTATTTTGCTTTAAAAGACTTCAATGTTAACATACAGTTTTGAAAAATAGGGAGGTCAGCTGCAAAAACAATTGCAAAAAAATTACTGTAGATGGTTCAAGGTACAAAATTCATGCTCTAGTGTCAAAGATTATGCTTAAATGGACAAAATGATACATACAGAAGATTTAGAAGCCTCCACATCCACCCACCCCTACCTGCCACGACATGCTAAATAATTTTTTTTCTAATTTAAAGTAAAATATCAACTTTCAAAAGATTCCCTAATATAATTTTAGAGAAACTTTTAGGCTTGCTATATCAATGTTCAACATCACTAAAGACAGGGGTTAGAGGATCCAAAATTATAACATACTATTCCAAAATAATCACAACTAAAGCAACATTTAATGTTGCTTTTCATATTGCTGTTTTTATCGCACATGCTTCATTGCCATATCCTGCACAGGAATTATTTCCTTTCTACATTAATAAACATCCTTTGTTCTAAGCACATACCTCACAAATAAGGAGGCAAAGGTCAAAAGTTTAGACAGTATCTGGAGGAAAGGAATTGAACTTCAGTTAAAGCCTAACGACTAGTTTCATCATATGACTCTGGTTAAGGCGCTGCAGCTGACAATGCTAGTCATTACCTGGGAGTAATGTAAAGGCTCGTGATGAAAAGTGGTAAAAGGCTTAGATTCTTAGGGATATAAAATCAGCTGAATTCAGATACAAATAGGTTAGACCTAAGAGTACATAACCGTTCTCTTCAGGGAGCCTACAGCCTAATACAAAGATCAAAAGGTGGCTTTTTCCATTTGTTCAAAGAAATCTGCAATATAAACACACCTACCGGGCTTCCCTGGTGGCGCAGTGGTTGAGCGTCTGCCTGCAGATGCAGGGGACACGGGTTCGTGACCCAGTCCGGGAAGATCCCACATGCCGCGGAGCGGCTGGGCCCGTGAGCCATGGCCGCTGAGCCTGCACGTCCGGAGCCTGTGCTCCGCAACGGGAGAGGCCACAGCAGTGAGAGGCCCGCGTACCGCAAAAAAAATAAATAAATAAACACACCTACCTTTGGGTATGGAAATAATAAACTCAAAAATTCAAGCAAAACAAAACAAGAACAAGAAAGACCAACCTCAGGCCCAGCTGCCTGCAGATCACTTCTGCATCTGCATCATCCCACTGGTCGTCACAGACAGTCCCCCACTGACCCGCATGGTAGAGCTCCACTCGGCCCTCACGCGCACTGCTCCCCCCAGCAAGGCGTAGGACGGGGAATGCAGGGCCTGCACAACGTGAAATTAACAACAAAGTAAACCTACGGATTCACACTGGGAGAGAAGATCAGGTATAGTTTATTTCTTTGCCATTCTCTATAATTAAGTTATATTTATTAAGTGATATGGACATACCCACGCATGTCTAATATATTTTATGGTACTCTCTACCAATTAAAATACCTCAACTTGAATTACGCTCATACAAATAGCTCTCAAGAGGAAATAGTCTAAGTTCACTTTCCCCCAAGGACCTCAGAAACCAGAAAAGACACACTCAAAACTGCAGTTATTGGAAACCCATTTGATTTTTATGGGGTTGCTGCCACCATTGTGGTGGTGGCATTGGTTTTTTATTTACAGTAACTTGAGCATTACCAATATGTAATTATTAAGAATGGCGCTTATGTCTATTAGATACTTGTTTTCAGCATAGAAATATTTTTACATTTACATAGAAATCAAGACAAAGTTAACATCTAACACATTATAACAAGTTGGTGGACATCACAACCAACACCTTCAAAAAACAATATTGAAAATTCATTTAGGTATGAATCAGTACATACTCTGTGAAGAACCACCAGAGGATTCCCACTGCAAATTCCGTATTGTAGTCTACAGTGCTCTTATCTAGCTAAATCAGTTTCTGAATTTCTCTCTCCCTCTTTTTTTTTTTAATATTTATTTATTTATTTGGCTGCACCAGATCTCTGTTGTGGCGTGTGGGATCTTTTAGTTGTGGCATACGGGATCTAGTTCCCTACTAGGGATAGAACCCAGGGCCCCTGCATTGGGAGCATGGGGCCTTAACCACTGGACCACCAGGGAAGTCCCTGAATTTCTCCCTCTTTATCCTGGTCTAGAATTGAGGACACAGGGAATGCCCTTCCCTTTTGCCTGTGTACCTCAGATACCCAGCTATACAGAGGCATGTAATAAATATTTGTTGACTGAGTGTATTGGTAAGTGATAACTAAAAGCCTAGAAAGGATATCCCAAACAAGGGAAAATAATTAGCAATATCTGTTCATTCAATTCAGTTTATTAAATGGGTATTAGGCAGAAAGGCACTGCACAGACACTACCCTCAAGAAGTATACTGCCTCAGGACATGGACAACATGAGTACAGATGAGACAGCATCGAGAAGACCCTGCAGGGGTTCAGGTGGAAGGGCTGCTTGCTCACCAGTGGGGGTAATTAGAGAATCTCTTCTGAAGAAGTTGGTAGCTGAAAAGGGCCAAGACGATGGATGGGATTTCAGAAGTCAGACACGGGGGAAGTGCAGTTCAGGCAAAACGAACAGTATGAACAAAAACATAGAAGCACAAAGCTGTATGTATTGGGGAAACAGTATGGCAGTCTAATTTTTCTGGAATAAAGGACATGAGATGGTAAAAGTTTCAGAACAGGCTGGGTCCCTATTAGGAAATTTAGTTGACTCTTTTGCCAAATGTTCATCATTTATCCACATGAAATATGCTCCTAATTCTTCCACAGTGTTAGTGGCGTCAATAAATGGTATTTAGACATTCATATTTATATTCAAATATCACACTTGAGGAGGGATTTAGAATAGTGCACATTTGCATCTACTCATATACTAATACTTGTAATATAGTTTTCTTACATAAGTCAACTAACACTTGTAATTTGTAAAAGGATAAAAGACAGGTTTAATAAACATAACTGAGCTTCCCTGGTGATGCAGTGGTTGAGAGTCCACCTGCCGATGCAGGGGACACGGGTTCGTGCCCTGGTCCAGGAGGATCTCACATGCCGTGGAGCGGCTAGGCCTGTGAGCCATGGCCGCTGAGCCTGCGCGTCCAGAGCCTGTGCTCCGCGACGGGAGAGGCCACAACAGTGAGAGGCCCGCGTACCGCAAAAAAAAAAAAAAAAAAAAACTGGTCTCAATATTGTATATTAGGTTCTTATAATGACTGATCACTGAATTATGCTAATAAACTTAAATTTGCGTGTTATTATGTTTATTTTTCCTTTAAGAAGCTTGGAAAATATAGAAAAAATAATGGAAAAAATGTATAAATTTCTTAAATTATTATATTCTCCTCTACCTCCCCTCCCCCCATCTGCATGGTAAGCTTGGAGAAAACAGAAAAACAAAATTTTTTAAGAGGAAATTTAAAATCACCTACAACCTAGAAACATTGTCGCATATTACCTTACATTTTTTTTAAGGTCATGTTTTACTTTAAAACATATAGTTTTTCCACTGGTTGTATAAGTAATTGTGAAAATATAGAGAAGCTCAAAGACAAAATTTAGTCAACATCTCACATCTTCCCAACAAATACACACACACAAAAAAAGCATTTGAAAAAGATTTCAGTGAAGTAATTGACTCATATTTAACTTATGGATAAATAAAACTCCCAGACGTTTCATTTAGATTGCTATTTCCTACGTCCAGTACTCACACACGATCTTCTACTTTGTAAGCGTTGGAAGAGTACTAGATGCCAAGACGCCAAATGTAAATTCCAAACTAAAAGAATGTATTAAAAGTCTACCGCTATGCCTTAAGATGGACTCCATGTTTGCTGAGCTATTTGCTTTCACAGTCTCATTTAATTTACCATAAAAGTATCTTAAAATAAAAAAAAATTTTAAAAAAGCATCTTTTTTCACTCTCACTTCTAATTTATCTCAACCTTCTATGTTTTATATACGCTTACAACCGACCTTAAATTTATCTTTGCAACCAGAGAATAAACAAGTGGACAGATCACAGAGAATAGAATTAGGTTTTTTTTAAAGTAGATAGAGATCCTGGAAAAAAGAGATTGTTTTCAAGATTTTACTTACTTCACTACTTGAAAAATGTTAAACATATTTTATCAATTGGGCTGAACATAGAATGCAAGCAATATCTACAAAACGCAGTGCACTGTTTAGCCCAATTCACAGCATCCCTGATGTAGCAATGTGTAAACACGTATTTGCCAAAAGTAGTATTACCCAAAGGTGGAGAGGCAAAGGAAGAAAAGGAAAAACTTATAAGACATCAAGATGTAACATGCAAAAAAAAAAAAAAGATGTAACATGCACCTTGCCTACCCACAAAAGGATTGTAGCTCTCTGAGCACACACCCGTACCATATCCTGTACCATTTCCACTGGTTCTTCCAGCCAATTCACAGGAATGACCCTAAATTGGGTCTCTGTATGTTTTGCAGTGGAAACTTTTCAATTCCTCCCCTGATACTTGCACTCAAACAGAAACCACTGCCCTGTGCTGGCTGCTGGCATTCTAAGACCTGGGACATCTGGTCAGGCTGCTGTCTCCAAGGAAAATGTAAAAGGGATACTGTGACAGTGTGGTAGCCTCAGGTTGTGGTCACACATTAAAACAACCATGGACCCCAGAAAACCCATCCGCCATTGTGAAAGGCAGCTATTCCCTCCTCTGCTTCCTTTCTCATGAACATATGCATACTTGTATACTGAAACCATACCCTAATCACCTCATGCCTAGTACATGGTGCTTAGGAGGAGCTCTTATCCAAGGAAGCAATTTGTTTTATGAAATGTGCCATCTACAGCTCAAAAGAGAACACTGGTACCATGATTCTATTCCATTCTATAAAGTGAGAATATTTTGTTGTAATTGCTATATTTTATGTTTGGTTTCAAGATGATTTTTAACTTGATTCCATCACATTTTTCCGTTACTAAAATAAGTGTTTTCATATACAGTATATAATATTTCTATAAGCAAATTAGATAAAACAGAAAATACGTAAAAAGTGAGGTCAAACGGAAATCCAACTGTTAGATGAAATCCTATTGAAGACTATCTAATTAGGCTGGAGATAGACTATGATGGTTCCACTTAGGTCTGTATTTAAACTCTTTTAGGAAATGATTTAACTGAGACACTTTTATCATCTGGAATCAGGCTGAAACCACAATAACAGTAAAGCAAGAGAATAAATATTTTGTTTTACCATGGGAAAAGCTACACGTGACAGCAGCTGCCATCTTCTGAGGACACGTCCCACCCTGCCAGATGTCTTTTTCACAAAGCAGTATATTTTCTTCATCTCCTCGGCAACGGACATTGCTCCAATAAATGGGAATAAGGCCCAGTCCAGAAAATGGGGTTTGTCTTGCTACTCCTTTACCTCTGTAAGTACAATGATAAGGTTAGGTTTATCAAATGTAGGCTAATTTTTATCAAAGCACCAGGACTTTTAAAAATGGAAGAAATCAATAAAGACAGATATGGAAGAAAAAGAAAAACATAATGCATTATGTAAATTTCAAGCAAATCAAAACATCAGATCAGAACCTGGATTGATTACCTATGGTAATCTTTTAAGTTAATCTTGAATAACTAATGGTAGGCATGTGCCTTTACTATTTATGGCTGATTTTAGAAGAAAATGGGCAAACACTACAGATATAAATAAAGAGGGAGCCTGGGTGGCTTTGTGGAAGAAGTGTGTCATGTGGCCCAGTGGGACTTGGATTCTAGTCTGAACTCAGTTGCAAATCACTCTAAAGCCTCTCTAAGCTCCGCCTTCTGATATGTAAAAGAAGTCTGGATGCTTGAAGAGTCTTTCATACTCCAGTATTTCAGGCTCTCATTTTCAAAACGATTATTATTACCATGTCTAAGCAAGATAATATCAAGAGAGGCAATCCATTCATATTTTTTAAACTTTATATATAGTATTTGCTAGCAAGACTTTGAAACCAATTAATAAGATAATAACTCATATAATCTACATATTTTTAACTCTGATATGTACAAAACTGGTATTACACTTTTAAAAGATTAAATGCTTATCCGAATAACATGATAATCTCTAGAACTGTCTTCATGCAACAGCTTCCATTAACCAAACAGTAAATATTTGGGGTTTATCTAAAATATGAATGTGTCTTAACAGCAATAAAGCTGGGTCGCCCTGCTCTTATTGTGCAATCCTTTTTTATTAATGCACTACTAAGAGATGATAGAAGGAATCAGATCAGCTTATCTGAAGTTTATGTTTGCAGAAAGATAGTTTACATTCTTTCATCAATCAAGAGACTAGTAACCTACCACTGTAATTCACATCTCCATTGCAATGTTCTTGTTTTCTTTATTTTTTTTAATTTTTAATGGAGTATAGTTGATTTACAATGTTGTGTTAGTTTCTGCTGTACAGCAGAGTGAATCAGTTATATATATAAATATATCCACTCTTTTAGATTCTTTTCCCATATAGGTCATTACAGAGTATTGAGTAGAGTTCCCTGTGCTATACAAGGTCCTTATTAGTTACCTATTTTATATATAGTAGTGTGTATATGTCCAACCCAATCTCTCAATTTATCCCTCCCCCCTTTACCCCCTGGTAACCATAAGATTGTTTTCTACATCTGTAACTCTATTTGTTTTGTATTGTAAATAAGTTCATTTGTACCTTTTTTTGTTTTATGTCAGAATCTCATAGAAAATTTTATTCTTCCCTGATTTTCAGGGATAATAAAAGCACAGGTAGAAACGTACATAAAGGAAGATACTGACAGCAGCCTACAAATTTGTTACATCTCCAGGCCCTCAAAAGAAAAAGCAGCAAGTCAACATTCTTCATGACTTGCCCACCTGCCAGTGACTGTTTGCCAGACAAAATATTCATTGATAAAATCAGTAATTAACATCCTAAACACCACTAACACTTTGTAGTCTCTCCCCTTCTTCCTTCTTTTATCCTGATTTATTCCAACACTAATTTTTTAAGATTAGTTAACTAATTAAGTACGTTAACCCTATTTGTTACGCTAATAGCATCACAAGTCTGAACAAAACTTAAGCCCTCAAGGTTTGCCTTTGCTAAATACTCATTCCCCACCTTCCTAGTGGGAAGACAGGAAGCTGGAAAATTAAAATTCTTACTGGGGCTTCCCTAATGGCGTAGTGGTTAAGAATCCACCTGTCAATGCAAGGGACACGGGTTCGAGCCCTGGTTCAGGAAGATCCCACATGTCACAAAGCAAATAAGCCCGTGTGCCACAACTACTGAGCCTGCGCTCTAGAGTCCGCAAGCCACAACTACTGAGCCCGTGTGCCACAACTACTGAATCCTGCGTGCCTAGAGCCCATGCTCTGCAACAAGAGAAGCCACCACAATGAGAAGGCTGTGCACCGCAACTAAGAGTAGCCCCCGTTTGCTGCAACTAGAGAAAAGCCCGCGTGCAGCAACGAAGACCCAACGCAGCCAAAAATAAATAATTAATTAATTTAATTTAATTCTTACTGATTTGACTGGAGTTGACTAACCTTTTCATTTGTGACACCACATTAGATATTACCACTCACTGATTATTAATCCAAAATATTTGCAAATTGAAAACTTTTCTTTCAGTTCTTTTAACCTTCATAACAAGATCTTTTCCGTGCTTTCTAAAGATCTCTGGTGATAAAGACCAAGAAAAATATAGGGCATGTATACTTAGAAAAAATAAATGAGACACAAGAACAGAACAATAAGAATAAGAACAAAAACCAAAAACGTTTGTTCCAAAATGTAACCTTCTGCCCCTGGGAAACCCCTTGAAACGAGGCATAAAGGTGCAGGGCCTGGTGGGCGTCAGCATACACCAACCTATTTTAAGTGCGCCTACAGTCGTGGAAGGGCCGGCAGCTCCTCAGAGGACAGTGGATGCTGCTGGAGCTGAGCGAAGCTGCCATCTATTACAGGACCTCCTTGGCACAGAAACCTATGTCCCAGGATATCACCCCTTACCCAGCATGGGATGAAAGCACGAGTGAACCTCACCTCCTTCACATACCCACAAATGGAATTTGTGGGTGGCTCAAGGTAGAAAGTTAAAAGCAAATGACAGCAACCTCAGGCTGCACAGGCTGCTGAGAAAGTAAAACTCTTAGGACCAAATTCCTTGCTTCCTAGCACTGAACAATTATTTTGTTAAAGTCAAAGACCAAAAGCTGCTTTGAACTTTGGACCACTTAGCATTTGTCCATTTCCTAGTCAGTAGGGCTAGTAACAAGTGAAGTGCATTTGTATGTAAGAGAACTCACTCCTTCCATTTGGGGCCCTTTCTTTATATCTCTTCTGAGAAAAATGAGAGTGAGGAAAGTGAGAATGAGGAAGGAAGATGTAACCTCTCCACAGTAACGATGGGTGCCCAGCATTCCTCTCAGATATCATCAGACAGATTTGGTCAAGGATGGGCGAACTCACCCCAGCTGCAGCTGGTGACAAACAACCGATGCATCAGAGTCATCCCAGTGGCTGCTACAGACTGTGCCCCAAACTCCATTTGCATACACTTCCACTGTGCCTTCAAACTCGTTTTTGCCACCATGAAGTCGGACTGACCCTAAAGTGGAAAAGAATCCCAAAATCCTTTAATAGCAAATAATCATTTGAACATACTGATAACATGATTTTTCCACTGAAGTGGTGAGAGATCCAGTCTCTCGCTGTTCACAACATGTGTTTCTTTCTTTAAGTGAGGATTTAGCAGGCTCTTTTTTTGGTTTTGGTAATTAACGTCCTGATGTCAATGCTAATGATACTTTCTTTTATCTAGGCAAAGTCCAATTATGATTTTCAAAGGGAAAAATTGGAAGACTATGACTAATGGCTGATAATTGCATCCCAAGTATTAGATCACATCACATATTAAGTTCTTATCATTTATGGATCACTTTCCATCTACACATGAGGTCACAGATTTAAAAAAACAGAGAAACTAAATTCAATGTTCTGTTTATAAATTACCTGTTATTGGCTGTTATGTCTTCCTTCTATCTGATTTGTTCTTCCACTAAAGAAGAATAAAATGCTCTTCCCCTTTTAGCCTCCAGCACTAGTCGTGACAAGTCTAAAGCTTATGTCTATAAGTTCAGAAAGGTGTTCAGTGTTGAAAACATTGTCTAAAGTTAGTCTTAGGGAAACTGCCGCTAAGTAGAGTAGTTTGGTGTAACTGAATGGCCCTGGAACTTCACTTCCCCTTACATACCATCCCACTCAGCTGCTCCACAGTCCACGATTTGAGTCATTCTTTTCAGTCTTGAAAGAGTCAAAATTTAAATTCAAGCACCCCTGGGGAAAATAATATTTTAAGTCTTATCCCTTAAGTGTGGATCAAAGTGGTTACTAGACTTATCGTGGTGATCATTTCATAACGTATGCAAATATCCAATCACTATGCAGTACCTCTGAAACTAACATAATATCATACATCAAATATATTTCAGTTTTTTTAAAGAAGTGTGGATCAAAGGCCTACATTTCTCTTCTCATTGTCATTGGTTTTCAGAGTGGGTACTGACTGATGGGCAGCAATTGGGACATTTGCAGAGACAGAATCAAACTCAGACAACTTAAAAATTTCATAAAATTCTGTGAAAAGTCGCTTAGGATGGACTTTTTTTCATAGGTAAAGAAATTAAGAAATTAAATTCGACCAAAATTTTCTGGCATGTTTTGCATATTTCAAAGTCATTATGGATGGCTTTATAATGATTTTCCGAAAACATTAGATTCACAAATCATCCATACATTTCATTTGCCCTAGCCTAGTCATCTACCATTATTACTTTCCACATAATCATCCTTAAAAACTGTAACTATTTAAGAGAAACATATCCTATTTCTCATGACAATGTGTCAATTTTGTATCAAAATTGTCAAACAGAAGTGTCAAACAAAAGACAATAATAAATGGAGGCAAACACAGCACTGCCAAATCCTGATTATTCAGGAGAGAACATGGGTGTGGGTCGTTCATATGGCAGATAATCTAAAAATCATTCATATATTCTAAGCTTCTTTAATTTGACCAAGCAAGAGGAAGCCCTGTCTAGCTCGGTGAAAACTGTGAACTGCAGAATATTTTTAAAGAAATATGTCTGAAGAGTTTAACGAACTTTAATGATTTCTTTTAATCACAAAATGTCTTCTATAGAGACCCACATAATATTATGCACAGTACAAATGCCAGCAGTTTATTTCAAAGAATTCATTTGTTCACCTGAAACAAATGTTTATTTGAAATGATATTTAATCTATTATCTGTTTATTAATTCCCCACCACCACCACCAAATTATTCACGTGAAAGCGGTGGAAGAAATTTCTAGTAATGAAAACAAACTGGAACTCTACTTATGCATGTTAAGTAATCATAACAAAATGTAAAATATTGCCTAAATCACTAAAAAACTATCAAGAAGAAATGATGCATGCGTATCATCTAAATGATTAAGGCATCTACAAATGAGAAGGCAAAGACTCTGCATAAAGTATAATTGTTACCATAACATCATTATAATGAAAATGATAACACTGGAAATAATTTCCAGGCCAACTATCAGTTCCACCATCATTGCCCAGATGCTCCCAACATGCTGTGAAAGCCTGGATTCATTTAGCTGCATCTGCTATATGGCAAGAAAGGTGGAGTGCTCATCCAATTTTCCTTTAACAAATGAAGACAAATATTTGCAATTCTGGAAAGGCAATTTGCATGTCAATGACTAATTAATTTTCTATCAGAATCCATTCCCAACACCAACATCCCCAAGGCACACACCTTCCTAGCAGCGGCCCTCCACACAGTTTATCCTTTCCTTAAGGCCATAAAAATTTCCAAAATATTCTGAGTAATCATCTACCTTGAACTCAAAGTGAGTATTTCTTACTGGTATGTAATTCTGTGAAGTTCACAATTCTTCTAATAATTTTTTGAAAGAGCTTTTTTTAAAAAAAATCAGCTTAAAGGCTTCCCTGGTGGCGCAGTGGTTGAGAGTCCGCCTGCCGATGCAGGGGACACGGGTTTGTGCCCCGATCCGGGAAGATCCCACATGCCTCGGAGCGGCTGGGCCCGTGAGCCATGGCCGCTGAGCCTGTGTGTCCGGAGCATGTGCTCCACAACGGGAGAGGCCACAACAGTGAGAGGCCCGCGTACCGCAAAGAAAAAAAAAAAAAAGCAGCTTAATAATATGCCTAAAATAATAAATGCATGAACACACAATTCACACTATGCACATTTAAGACAGGCAGTAGTTTTTGTTTGGTTTTGGTTTTACTCTGTTCCTGCTTCATTGACTCTCTTAGAATGCTTGAGATGGTTGAACTGTAATTCATTTCCCTTTATTTATGGATGTGTAAGCTATGGACCCAATCAACTGAGCAGTTGCAGAGCCATGACCTCCTAGATTCCCACCCTTGCTATGGTCCCCTTGTCTCTCAATCTGAGAAAAGACCCTGTGATGTAATAAGCACCTTTCAGTACTTCAGCTACCAGTTTATGCATTCTGACATGTTGGTTTTCACCATTCTATTTGAAGTATTACAACTAATCTACCAAACATTACATGGGGATAAACTAGCCAGGCAGAAGCATAAGACAGCCTGAAGAGTTTCTCTACACTGCACAACAGGAGAGAAGTGGCTTTCTGGTGATCTACACTTGAGGCTGATACTCCAGTGGAGGCTGATTTGTCCCATCGGCTGTACAAATGTGTAGGAGAACTATATATTTGCACACATTTATAGGTGCACAATTACAAGAGGAAATACCCTTAGCTCAATGGAAAAAAAAAAAAAACAGAGAGAGAGAGAGAGAGAGAGAGAGAGAGAGGATGAAACAATAAAGCAATCCACAAAGCTCATAGCCTGGTAAACTCATTTCTATTGCTACCTTACTAATCATAAAGTTCTTCAGATAAATTCTAGACCAATTCTTTGGCGATATTGCTCCACTGTCACAGTCTCTTATTATCAAAAATTGATCGGTCAGTCCTCCTTCGCTCACAGTCTCCTACTCCAGCCCAGGACTTTGTGATGTCCCTCATAGTCTCTGCTAATGCCTCTGGGCCACACCCCAGTGAATCCAGGGCTGCACAGTCTTAAAGTCTCTCATGTGCCAATTTGATGGAAAATATTCTATTCTAAATATTCCTATTTTTAAAATGTGGTAATAACAATAATTTAAAAGTTGAAGTCTCAAACAGAGGTTTTAAGTCAACTGTAATAAGCATTGCAAGTTTATAGGCTAAACCAGTAACAGAAGAAAGTCTGGAACTATGAAGCTATGCATGATGGCACACCATGGAGAGGAGCCCCAGAGTTCATGAAATGAATTGTTGCAAAAAGCAACAACGACAACAACAAAACCCAGTCAGCTGTACCAGTCTGCTGCTATTACAGCTACCTAAAGGCAAAATGTGCCAGTGAACAACAATGGTAAGAATTCTACTACCTTAATTCCCTGCCAAAAATGTTGAGTTTACTGTCATTTTAGTTTACTATTATTTTTCTTCTATGTAAATGTATCTCCAGTTTTATAAAGGAAAAGGAACATAAAAGATTTTTGTTACAGAAATTTGCTTTGTGGACAACTTTGCTAAAAAACGGAAAAACAAAGAGACAACTTTGCTAAAAAACAGCTAAAACAAAGAGACGTTCCCGAGGGGCTCTCTTTAACCATGTTATCAGCCTCTCTCGACACAAGGTAATCTAGAGAAGGACAGCTAACTAGATTAAAATTGTCTTCACAAGTCTCATTGCTTTTGTAGTTTTTAAGGCTATTGTGATGGGCTGAATACTATTCCCCCAAAAGATGTGGAAGTACCGACTTCCAGCGCCTATGAATACCCATGACTTTACTTGGAATAGGGTCTTTGCAGATGGGCAAGATAAGATGAGATCATTAGGGAGGGCTCTAATCCAACATGACTATATTCTCAAAAAAAGTAGAAATCTGGACAGAGACACATATAAGGAGAACGCCACCTGAAGGTTGCAGCTAATTTCCACAAGCCAAGGAACTATCAGAAGCTAGGAGACAGCCCTTGAACAGATCCTTCCCTAGTGCCTTGAGAGGAAGCATGGCTCTGCTGACACTGACCTTGGACTTCTAGTCTCCAGAACTGTGAAATAATAAGTTTCTTTGTCTAAGCCACTCAGTTTGTGGTACTCATTACGGCAGCCCTAGCAAACTAATAGAGCCATTATGGTATTACCCCTCCTTGGACAGCTGGCAAAACCTCCCTTCTCATACTCCATACTTCAAGAAGGCCTAAAAGAAATATTAGGAAAGGAACCAAATAGGTCAGCAATCTTTGCTCTCTAAATCCAGCTCATTCCAAAATAAACCAAATGAAAAGACATGCCTATTTAGTTAACTCCTTAAAATATATTTATAGAATAGCACTCACTTGAAGACAAAGAAAAACAGCAAAAACAAAGATCCATCCCAGTAGTGTTTTCTGAATAGAATTAATAATAAATATTTTTAAAATCACAGTTTGATAAATGAGTAAAAGAAAATTAATGTTCTTTTACTTTAATGAGATCCTTTCTCATCTATTACTGAACTTCAGAGAGGCACAAAGTAATTAATTTTAGTCATTTCTGTTGTTCTGGTGGAATCAGAAAGAATCCATGCTGGTGACATCAAGCTATTGTTCAGATCCTTGACAAAAACTATACTTGAAGCTGAAAATGATGCAGAAATTTCAGTTTATGAACTATTTAAAAGAATAGAAAAAAGCCCATTACATGTTGGACAATTTAGTACACATATTTGACAATGAAACATAATCTTTTGTCTTATACCAAAGGCAACACTGGAAAAATATACTAAATGATCATTTCCTATCTTAATTATAAAATACAGACAAAAAATCACACTCCCTAAAAACAACTGAATTGGGCAGCAGTTAGCTGAATTTTTCAAGTACAGTGGGGGGGGGTTACATTAATTTTGATGGGTTTTCTTTCCTACACCTTATTTGATGGTACTGAGGTATTCTGTTTTGTCTATGATTACATTTACCCATAACTGAAACCAGTTTAGCATTGCGAAATAGATTTTATTCAAATCATGCCATGTCAAAATGAAATCAAATCATCTTTTAACGTACGAAGTATTCCCCTGAACTATTACCCAACTGAACTATATTTGCCTCCATTAGTTCACATCTATAATTCATATTAATTGTTCATTTATTATTCATGTAGATACCTTTAGTGCTGAGAAAAAATAGGAACTGGTCTGGTTCAAAATGAAAGCATATCCTCTGTAAGCAATTCTACCCATTTACAGTGGGCTTATTAGAAATTTATAAATCTTACTGATTATTTGTGGGTTTAAAATGTTATATAATATTATATAAAAGAAGACTCTATGCAAGGTTAAGTTATGGTACACTAACAATACATGCATTTAAATAACTGGAGCAGGAAATTCCACAGTTTGTCTCTGAACTATCCACACATAAACACTTGGTATGGGTATTACCATTTTATTGTACAACTCTGAATGATGAAATTAAACTACACTTAATAGTAATCGTAGCTGTCTCCCAAAGTACATATCACAGGAAAGGTAATAAAAATGCTTAGTACTCTCCTGACATCTCAACCAGAGAGTGGCCGTCCTCAACTAGAGGACACAGGTGATTTCTTATTCATCTTTGTAAATTCCGCCCCTAGTGTGAACTCAGTAAATGTTTAATGAAATCTACTCTTGCCTTTCTACAAGAATCAGCATTTCTCAGTCTTTGTGTCTCTATGGTGATCCTTATAAAAAGCATGAAGCTGAATGTGTGTACATGGCTTCTCGCAGGCAAATCTCATTACTTTAGTGTTTTGCAAACAATAAAATTTTTATTAATATTGTTGTGCTAATTTTCAGGAAGAGGAAGAGGAGGTGAGAGGAGGTGACTGCTCTGGAAAAGTTAGATGCAAAGGAGGCAAAAATCAACATTTCCTGATTTTCTAGCAACAGCGTGTCAACCATGAAGAAGGCAGTCTACAACAATTGTTCATATAGTGCACAGCTAAACTCTCATCTGCTATGCAGACTAAAGGGACAGGCTTCAGAGGACTTCCTTCTTTACAGGTTAACTCAAGGGGGAAAAAGTTTAAAAATTAGAATTAAATTAATTAGGTAATGTTAAATTACCTAACAACTGAACCAACATCCATATTCTTAACAATGGAATTATTCATTTCAGACATAAATTGCTAGAGCTGCAAATAGCATCTTAAAACAAGTAAATATGCTCTACCAATTAAATCAATGTCTAAATGTTATTCATCTACATATGGCCAAAAAAATGCGTGAAGCATTTCACGGTGTAATTTTTTACATTACTTATAACTATTTTCTAATTGCATTAAGTTTCCCCAATGCAGGTTTTCCCCGCTATCCAAAAGTAGAATTTTCCTATGAAACCTTTTGTAAGCCAAAATGACATAAAGCCAAGAAGTAACTAACCTTACGACATATCTTGCTAAGAGATGCACAAAATAAATTGAGAAAAAGCACACATGCTCACAGACACAGCTCAAAGCCTGACGGCAGCCTGATGCTGAGATACTGAGCGTAGTTCCTGGAGAAGGAGCTTAGGGGCGCCACTCTCACTGCTCTGGGTGTGCGCTGCCTCTATAATGGCTCACTGCAAAACAAACACTGAACGCTCTTTTCAATTTTCACCTTTCACCTTTTGCTCTTTCATACGAGCAAAAATTCTCTTTGGATTTCTTTTCTAGCAGAAACAGGTACTAATGTAGGTCTTCTGTAAAAGTGAAGTGACATAAAGCAAACTTTCACAAAGTGGGGGATACCTGTATAAGGACTGTATGGTCAGGCCACCCAAGACGGCAGCTCTCCTGCTCTCTGTACATCCCCTGCTCAACCACTCCCTGCTTCACCCACACCCTACTCACGTGACTGACCTTCCCTCTTAATCATAGAGCCTAACAGTAAACGCCTACACACTTGCCTCAGCTCCAGCTAGAGACTGTTTTAGCTTATCAAAGGGGTGGTGAGGGGCGTGCTCCCCTGCTGGTTTCCCTGGTAACCAATGAGCCAACCTGATGTGAATTCCCTCTGTAACTGGTAACCTCCCTCTCTACCCCCTCATCCCCCCCCCTCACCCCTACTCCTCCCACCCCCCAGCCCCCTATACACACACACACACACATACACAACACACACACGTACACACACACACACCTGTAGCAAAGACTGCTGCCATGTCCTGCCCACCCCCTGCTGCACATGGTGGGATGTTGCTCCAGGACCTTACTTCAGAGATGTAAGATCCCCCATCCATTAAACCATGGATGTCTCTGTCGCTGACTCTGGGCCCTTTCTTCGGTCAGGAGGCTGGGCAAGTACAGGGCTTGCAGGCCTGAGGGGTGCAGGCCAACAAGGACAAACCTCAACCACACTTCTTGGCAGACTGTTGGTTCTCCCCAATAACTACCTGCTTCTCCCTGCCAGTATTGTCCCCATGTGTTCAGAGGTCAATTCTGACTAATCTAGGCAAGCAAGGTAATTGCATTTTCCTTCCCAGATAGTGCCAGGAAGGTCTGGCCAATGAAATACGGGAGGAAGTCTGGGGGGGGCGGTGGAATTCTGGGAAGGTCTTCTTGCATTTTCAATGGGACATACATGAAGAGGGGGCTCTATCTTTCTTCTTCAAGTTGTTCTATCTCGATATGAAATCTGGAATAACCATTAGCCTAAGGATAAAAGCCACACTTTGAAAATAAAGGAATCAAGAGTAGCAGAGAAATAGAGCTGTACCATGTTGGAGCCTGACTTCTTGTAATATGAACAACAAATCTTATTTCTTCAGTCATTTTGAATTGGGTTTTCTATTCTTTGCCACCAAAACCACCTTAACTGATCCAAGCCACACTCATACCCAAGTTCGTAATTATCATCTATTTCCTCTTCCAAACTTTTCACAGCCATCCTTGTTTTCAGTTAGTCATAATGTATATAAATTTTGTATCCATAGTTTCCACTTAACATTATTGTGAGCATTTTTCCATTTTTTATAGACAATCTTTGTGATTATCACTTTAGGAGCTGCAGAGTATCCATTAAATAAAGAGATCTCTGAGTAATACCTTATTGTTTGATATTTAGGTTTGCCTTCCCAGTTATAAACCAAATTACTTTTGCAAAAGTTAACTTCACACACACACACACACACACACAAACACACCAAGGACTGCATATATATGCAGAGAGAGTATTTGTGAGTCCAGGATAATCTCTCATAAAAGGCAGTAGTAAGTGGATATCTAATTTTCTTCTTAAAAAAAAAAAATTCACACTAGTAAAAAGTCAGATAATGCCCCAGATCAAAGTATTTTATATCTGCCTTAGCCTGAAAAGCAGAGTGAGCTCAATATTTAAAATCCAGACAGGAAATGTATCAAATCTGTTATTGCTAATAAATGTTTTTCAGCGCCTGCTACGTAGAATCAAGACGCAGCATTAAAAAAGTTTAAAAAGGGACTGCTTTCTACCAACTTTTTAAATTAACCTTCACTTCAAACACCAGATGGACTTCAAAGAGTACAGCCTGTAACATCCCACAAGTCCGCTATCTCTCTCTGAATCAGGAGATTTGGGTGAACTAACCTGCATGACACGACAAAAAGTCAGATCTATGAATCGCTCTTTCTGGTAAAATTGAAACCATTCAACTCAGATTGGGACTTGAACCCACGTGCTGGGACTCAAACCCGGCCAAAACCCAGACTGGGACTTGAACCCATGGTCTTTTAATTGATATCACACAGCTCAGGTTCTTGACGTCTAGTGCAGAAAGAATTCAGTGAGAGACAAAGTAATAGATAAGAAGTGGATTTATTTAGAGAGAAACACATTCCACAGATAGAATGTGGGCCATCTCAGGGGGTGAGAAGCCCTGAAATATGGCGTGGTTAGTTTTTATGGGCTGGGTAATTTCATAGGCTAATGAGTGGGAGGATGGGATTTCCAGGAATTGGGCCACTGCTCACTTTTTGATCTTTGATCAGCCTCAGAACTGCCGAGGCATGGGTGGGTGTGTCATTTAGCATGCTAATATATTACAGTGAGCATATAATGAGGCTCAAGGTCCACTGGAAGTCAAATCTTCCGCCATCTTGGACCTAGTTGGTCTACCCAGTTTTTGTCATGTCCTGTGGCTACGTCATTCTTTTAAAGGTTGTGCCCTGCCCCTTCCCTCCTGTTTCAAAATCTCAATCATTAGAACATTATCGTTTATTATACCTATTTTACCCATCAGTCATCGGTCACCTATGGTTGAGTTCCACTTGGCTGCTTGTAACAAAGAGGAGCTCCTAGCACAGTGCAAGCAAGTTGCCCCACCCGCCACACCAACTGGAGACTGGAAAAGGGATCCCTCTTTCTAGTCAGGAAGCTCCAAATTATTGCAAGGTACTGTTGGGGGGAATCAGTTGCCTGTTAATTCTTCCTATAGAAATGTGAAAATAATCTGGCTCACATTCAGTTAATAATCATATTCTGGTGAACTAATTTGTTATTATCCCACACTGGTCAAACAAAACCATTTTCTAAAACCACACAAAAAGTTACCATAGGCTTGCCTTACGCTTGATCCTAAATCTAGCGGGATTAAGTCACAGAATGGTAGACTCAGCTGACATGATCACCCACCGCTACACAGCTTAGGTGGGTCCTGATGCCCTCCCAAGGTTTTCCCTGACTGTGACAAAGGGTCTTCAGCCTCCAAATCACCTTGACTGCTCATTAGAAATGCACATTCTTGAGCCGAATTCCTTAGCTTACTTAATCAGGGTCTCTGAAGGCTAGAGCCCAGGTATCTGCATTTGAATAAGCCTCCACGTGATTCTAATGCCCATTGTAAGAACTAACCCCAGGGCTGATACAGGGTGAATCCCCCAAATGATTCTTTGTTACTAATTTGCAAGTTTCACACCACCAGGGCCCAGGCATCATCTTTCTTGTTCTCAGATATTTGAGCCACTGGAGTGTCCACGCCCTGCCCTGGCTCACCTGATATCCCCCTGCCACCCCTTCAACTTGGTTTCAACCAACTCTCCACCTCAGGGGCACCAACTTCCTCATTACTCTTGATGCAAACAGGTACACGACTCTAGCCTCCAGTTTTGTTTTGTTTTGTTTTGTTTTTTGTGGTACGCGGGCCTCTCACCGCTGTGACCTCTTCCGTTGCGGAGCACAGGCTCCGGACGCGCAGGCTCAGCGGGCATGGCTCACGGGCCCAGCCGCTCCGCGGCATGTGGGATCCTCCCAGGCCGGGGCACGAACCCGTGTCCCCTGCATCGGCAGGCGGACTCCCAACCACTGCGCCACCAGGGAAGCCCCAGTTTATTTTTTAAAGGAGGGATTTCATTACAATTAATTTTCTTTCCTTTTGTCCTTTTTTTTTTTTTTTTGGTTAAAAAAAAGAAAGAAAGAAAAGAAAAAGAAAAACCTGGATATTCTCATGTCAGAAGAGACTGGAAATCATGTACATTGGACCAAACATAATTTCCTTGCTCTTTCTTTTTAAACTAGTCTTTAAACTACAAGAATAGGATCATTAGACAGTACAGATATTTCTACATGTTTATATAATTAAAGAATAAAATGAGCTGTGGAGTGAAATGTGCACTATCTTATAATGTTGCTATAAGAATTAAATGAGGGACTTCCTTGGTGGTCCAGTGGGTAAGACTCTGCGCTCCCAATGCAAGGGGCCCAGGTTCGATCCCTGGCCGGGGAACTAGAAACCACGTGCATGCTACAAATAAGAAGCCCACATGCCGCAACTAAAAAAAAAAAAAAAAATCCCGCATGCCACAACGAAGATCCCGTGTGCCACAGCCAAGACTCGGCGCAGCCAAATAAATAAATAGTTTTGGTTTTTTTTAAAGAATTAAATGAGAAAACTAATATATAAAATGCTTAGCTCAGCATCCAACAAAGAGTGAATGCTCAATAAATCCTACCTGTTATTATCAGGCCGGGGTGTTTTGGTACATACTCAGTGCTGGGAAAGTCTTTTGAATAAATCTGTTTCAAAGCTGCCTTCCTCCGGATAAGGAAACTAAAGCTCTGGGGGTTGAGTCTTACTCAACACTGCATAGCTACTGGCAGAGCCAAAGCGGACACCAGTGTTTTCTAAAGCACAATTCCATATTCTTTTCACCACTCCATGACAGCTTTGTTCACACTCTTAACTGAAATGTGGAACGAAAAAAGTCATAGGTTCAGAATATGCCAGTCATTTTGAAGGTATGAGTTACATCCAATCAGAATGTGAGGAGTAAATGACAGAATGGGTTAGCAAGACTAAGCCTGTGAGAGTAATTAAATTATTACATAGCCAGCAGATTGCTGTCCTGGTTTTTTTTTTCTTTTTCTTTTTTTTTGGGGGGTTGTGGGGCGGGGAGAGAATTTATCTCCCATCTTGGGTGTTTTCTTTTGTTTCTCTTGTGTTCAACCACTTTACTCCAGGAAGTACACACACTATTACGCAGTGTTCAGAGTTCTGTCTAGTGAGAATTGACTATGAACACAAAGGAATCATAAAGAGTGTGTTGCTGTTAGGTTTAAATTTCTCTTCAACACAAGGGGGTGGGGAGAATCAATGAACAAGCTACTCTCCTCATTTGGAATATAAAGTGAAAAGAATTATGTGTCAGAAAGCACAATAGATCTAGTGTTTTAACTCTGAAATACACTTATTTATGTCTATGTATATACAATAGGAAATATGAAATATAATAATAGAAAGATGAAAAAACGGTCAGTGTTTGCTAAACATGAGATTTTACTACAAATAATCTCTCACAGTAAAGAGTGAAACAATGCTAGGGCTCTCTGCTTGATATCACCTCAAATTTTTTACAGCCACATTGGCATTCTGTCTGTGAAACACAAGTATAGCGATGACTTCATTCTCTAGGATAAAGGATAATTGATCTTAACCTTCCTATCACTTTCCTTTAACTCAAAGCACTAATGCAATTGAAGGCACAGATAAATAAAAATTTCTGAAGGGAAAGAATGGCCCTGTGAAAGTTAACCTCCAAATTACCTCCAAAAGGTACAAAGTACAACATATCTCAGAATCACAATTAGTGAAACCACTGCCCCACAGCTCGGATGGAGAGCTGCCAAAAAAAAAGAATTTTTAAAGAAAATCCAAACTTTGAAGGTTTTTTTCCCACAACTATTAGAGAAAAAAAAAAGCCCTAATGTTAAACAAAACACCAACTCAAAACAAAGCACTGTTCAAAGGCCGATTATTCACTTACATTAAATCTATTAATGTGATGCTTTTATTACCACAAAACCAAAACATCTTACCAACTTTATCTCTTTACCAGTTGATCCCGATTTTCCACAAACAACATATACAGCTGAATACTGGCACTCTTGAAAACCGCACTTGACTATATCAAGTTGCTTCTTCCCCAAGATAGTTACTATTCCGATCTCTTTTCCCTTTCTTTTTTCTTCACTCACTGATGATATTTATCACACTGTGCCCCAGAACATGAACATCATTTTGACAAGTTGTATTTTGGCCAGGAAATTTTGCCAAACTTTTTCAAATATATGTCAATGGTGGGAGTAAGGCAGAAATTTTACCACGTTTTCCCAAATCGGGTGTGGGGGGGGGAAGGTTATTGATTGTCATATTAGATTTAATATTTCCCTTTCCAAAACAAGTAATTAGAAACTATCGCCTCCTTTGCTTTGCCTCTTCTACGTAAATATGGTAACATTCTGAAGGCAAGATGATCCAGAAAACACACATCCTCCCAACACATGCGCGCGGCCACACACACACACACACACACACACATACACGGCAGAGACAGGACCTTATCCAGGAACCCAGAGCGCAGCAGCTTCCAGAGAAACTATCACTTCACACACGAAGCCCGCCTTACTAATTCAAAGTCAAGGTACCAAGGTACTTGGATGGTAACTCAGTGGCAGCCCACCGTCACACTGAGAGGCAAACCCTCAATCGCACCCCCTCTCACTCTCTTCAAGGAACACCTAATGCCCTCTCCTAGCTAGGGTGGCTCCCCGCCAGTCCAAGTCGCCGCCGCTGCCCCGAGGCCACTCACCATGTCTGCAGTCGCAGTAGCCCCAGTCCACCTTGCCGTGGGCGTTCCCATAGAAGCACCAGGGTCTGCCCGTGCCGTCGGGGCTCCGGCAAAAGTTGTGGCTCTGCCCTCGCAGTTGAGCCCAGCCCGCCGGGGGCAACCGCTCGAGGAACGGTGGCACCTCTGCCCAGCGCAGACAAGAGGCGCCGAAGTCCGTCACGTTGACCCAGGGCTCGCCGGCGGGGCAGTCCCCGGCGCGCGGCCCGGGCGTGTGCCGGGCGTGGAGGGCTTGCAGGCGCGGGGTCCGGAGCGCCGCCGGGGGGCGCGGGACGCGCGGCAGAGGCGTCCTCTGTGGACGCTGCTGGGTAGGAAGGTAATAAGGGTACTGGGGACCCAGAGGATAACTGAGGACCGGATCAAAGCTGACCACTCCGGGAAGCGCCCCGAAAATCAGAGCCACCGCGAAGCGGGCGAGCGTCATGGTGCCAGAGCAGCGGCGTTTGCTCCATACTCCCCCTGCTCCGCGGGTTCTGAAGGGTAGGAGAGGAGGGGGCGAGGGCGGGGCTGCGCGTCCCTGGAATCCCCTACTCCAGCCCCCTCCCGTCCCCCGCGCGCGGTCCGCCTTCCCCTCCCCACCTCGCCTCCCGCCGCGGATCCCCGGCCGTGCCTCTGCTCCTGCGCCTCGGGAGCGATCGCCGGCGGGGAAATCCTGTGTTCCGCGGAGCCCCGGCTGGTGGAGAGGACCCGCCAAGAGAAGACGCGGACCCGGCGCACAGTGGCGGGGCCGGAGCCCCAGGTAGCCTGCAGTGACACGGGCCCGGGAACTCTGCCCCCTGGCTGCCGGCACGGGGCGCTCAGTCTCGCCCAGGAGCCGGACCTCCGCGCGGCCGCTGCCTGGCTCCCGGCTGTCAGCCCGCCCGGCCGGGCCGGACCAGCTGCTGGCACCGCTGCGGCCTCAGTGTGCCCGAGCAAAGCCCGAGGGTGCCAACGAGGGGGACGGTCTTGCCCGCTCCTTGCCAGCAGGCGACACCACCAGAGCCCCGCGTCTGGCGGCTGCCAAGCCAGCCACCAGCCCCTGCAGCCATCTCTCCTCCACCGCCTTGCCGCGCCTCGTTTCCTCTATTCTGAAATCGTTAAAAGTGTGGATGGGTTTACCTGCAACTTTCCCTTGATAAGTCCCGGGGTGAAAGTTATCAAAGCCTACTTGGAATGCTGAAGCCATTTTCCTGAGCTGTGAGCTCCTCAAGGACAAGACCACGTTCTGTTCCACTTTATATCCCAGTGCTTAACACCGTGGCCAACACTTATTAGGCTCCAGTAAACATTTGCTGAAATTAAGTTCCTGAACCGACGCAGGGAAAGCAACTTGAGCCTTTCTACTTCCTGCCACCCACTTTCCACCCGGTGCCCTGAAAAACACCAGTTGTTTGGTTATTATTGGGGTTCCGTGAGGCCCTCTTAATACCAAATTTCCTTTCTAACCAGAGAAGGCTTCATCCGTCTGGGTCTCCATCCTATCCAAAAAGGCCATCCCTCTAACACCTGCTTCGTTTTTGCCCGGCAAGGGACTTGAGTTAAGCCTACTCTTTCGCCTCTCCAAAGTAGACTCTGCCTGCCGGCAATTTTGTAGCTGTTAGCTCGACCTTAGCAAAGCCCTTTCAACTGCTCCCCGCCGCCAAAAAAAAAAAAAAAAGTTGGTTTAGAATTTTTTAAAAATCACTGAAAAAAAAAAATCACTGGAGCTGGATGTCTTAGGATTTCCCCTATCAGTTGTTCCTGACACTTAAGTTAAACAAGAAAATGCAAGGCCGTAAAGAAGGCAATATTTTACTTTCTGGCTTCAGTGCGGGGTAGAACTACTGTCCCATAGTATATACTGCACTGTGAAGAAAATTTGAGCATGACTTAAACGATTATTGTTAAAACCTAGATTTCAGTTAGAAACTGAATTAATTTCCTTCCCCCAGCTCAAATAATAATCTATCTTAGTTTAACCTTTTGGAATCATCTGTTGTTTTTTTTTTAATTTTGTTCACTCCTATTAATGAAACATTTGATTTAACTTCAGAGAGAAGTGGGCAAGTGAATGGTATTAGGAATCCAGGAATGTATTTATCAAATCTTTATTCAAGATATTTTTACCCACTATTTCTTTTCTTTTCTTTTTTTTTTTTTTGTGATACGCGGGCCTCTCACTGTTGTGGCCTCTCCCGTTGCGGAGCACAGGCTCCGGACGCGCAGGCTTAGTGGCCATGGCTCATGGGCCCAGCCGCTCCGCGGCATGTGGGATCTTCCCGGACTGGGGCACGAACCCGTGTCCCCTGAATTGGCAGGCAGACTCTCAACCACTGCGCCACCAGGGAAACCCCATTATTATTATTATATATATTTTTAAACTAATAGTTTTCTGACTCCAAAAGCATAGTTAAAACTGTACTTGGGGAAGAGAGTGAAGGTAAAAATCCTTCTTTGGGGGAGGTTGATTTACTTATTTTAGTAGGGTCGACAGAGTTCACCAATCACAGATTCTTGATATAATAGGTGACAATTCTAAAAGGAGTCACACTTTTCCTTCAAAACTGGCTCTCCACCTTCTGCCACTCACATCATGGCCCAGGGAAGGCTCATCTTGGGATTCTGGCTGGCTTGCTTAGACCCTGCTGCCCTCCCTTCCCTGCATGGCTCCTACACCTGTGGCTTTCACACTTCCTGGGGGTCTGGAGGCAGACCCAATTCTGACACACCTGTGTACCTTGGAGAGAGGAAAATAACGAGAAAGAAGTAGAAGAGAAGATGGTTGGAACTGAGTTCCAAAGAGGAGGGACCCTGGTCTGGCCTCTCCTCCAGCTTCCTATACACCTAAGAGGAGCTGAAGATTTTCCAAGGTCTACTTAACATTTAACAGATTATAAAGCTGACACATACAAAGTGGAGTTACCCACAGAAAATTCCACACCTGGATTTAATCGCTTCAATTTTAGAGCATATCTTTCTGAGAATATAAAATGGCACGTCTGTAATTGGACTGTGAAGTCAGGGGCCTCAATTTGGGTTTCGTCCTCTACTTTACAGGCAGAGTATGACTTAAACAGACCTGCTCTTTACATATTACTCCCCTCCTCTGCTAATCTCTTCTCTCATTTCTCCTCGCTGCTACCAACATGCAGATGTTTGGGATTTCCAATTCTCCATCCAATCCCTGAAATGCATTTCTCCCTCCCACCTCCGTCACATCATGTGTGTTGGGGGAATGGGAAGAAGTCCCCTCCTTCTACCTCGATTAGGTGCCACCTAGCCACAACTCCCTCCTCAGACGCTCCTGACCCTCTGTCCCACACATCAAAGCCAAAGGTGAAGGGGAGGCAACTCAACTCCATTGTGTTACAACTGCGAGAACCCCACTGCCAATTCTTTCTCTGCTTTCCAACCCCTTCAGCAACAACAAAGGAGCAAGGAGAGGGAAAAGAAAGAAACAAGTGACATCTTGCAGGCATTTCCCATCACAACACTTAGAAAGCCCCACGAGGCCCCCCAATCTCTCTTTTCACCTCTGCAACCTCCAATTCCATCAAGCAACCTCGGTGATACGGGGCCCAAGAGTTCAACTCTCCCCAGCTTGTCAGCCTAAAACCTAAAAATGGGAGTGAAGAGGAGAGTCTCCCAGCCCATATCACAGCAGGGAGGAGTTGCAGCCTTGAGGGGTGGAGGTGGGGCATGAATACATGTGCATATACTTTCCTGTGGTGACTACGTTACAGTAAGAACATTTGATTTTATGGTGGTTTGGGGGGATCCTTTTACTTTACATACATGATGGGCTGAATAGTGTAGTTTGATTTAGAAATACAACCAATATATTGTACATTTTATTTTTACAGAGTTCCAAAACCAATACATCAAATAACTTTTGGAAAAGTTCCATGTACAATTTGGGTACTGCCGGTATTTGGAAAAGCTAAGAGCGTTCAAACATATGGCAAAGAAGCAGTATTTACTTGGACAATTCCAAGTGCAAAAAAAAGTTGTTAAAAGAACACTGAGCATTGCTGTATCACATAAAAGAAAAAATATATTAAATAATAGCAATAATATAAGTCCCTGTCTAGGGACTGTGGGAAATTTAAAATGATAAGACATTATCAGGTCTTTGTGGCAGGGAATACAGTAAAGAACATATAGTATTTGGTTAAAAGTACAAGAAAATAAAAGAAAGATCCAGAAAATAAGAAATGAATTGCTAAATGAATGGTACAGTGATTTGGGCCGAGGGCCTCTGTTGGCAGGACGTCTCTGGCAGCAGAGGTAAAGTTTACACCTCTGCCATATATCAGCCACACTCTTCTTTGCCAGCCCTCCACCATGAAGATGTCTGAGGACCCACAACTGCAACAGGTGTTCTATATTTAACCATATATAACCATGTGTAAGGGCTGTTGACCTTACATACAGTGTCCAAGAGCAAAAGAAAAGTTCTGCTTGACTCATCGTATTCATAATGCTTCTAAGAGGCATTTTATCTCTATTTTTCTCATTTTTCAAAATGAAATTTTATAAAACTTTTTTGTTTTATAAATAAAAAATTTTATAAAACTTTTTTGTTTTCTTTTTTTAAAAAAATTATTTATTTATATTTGGCTGCATGGGGTCTTCATTGCTGTGCGTGGGCTTTTCTCTAGTTGCGGCGAGCAGAGGCTACTCTTAGTTGCAGTGCGTGGGCTTCTCATTGCAGTGGCTTCTCATGCTGCGGAGCACCGGCTTTAGGCACACAGGCTTCAGTAGTTGTGGCACACAGGCTCAGTAGTTGTGACTCACAGGCTTAGTTGCTCCATGGCATGTGGGATCTTCCCAGACCAGGGTTTGAACATGTTTTCCCCTACATTGGCAGGCGTACTCCTAACCACTGCGCCACCAGGGAAGCCCTCCATTTATTTTTAAAAACTCTTCTAACCTTGGTGTAATCCCTATATGGAAATTAATTCTACAGATTCAGTTCCAGGCTTACCCAAATTATACATACTGTATATGATGAATATAGATGTAAATATATAGATAGCTCCCAAAAACAGAAAAGAAAAAAGGTTAATTTGGCCTTGAAATCAAACTGGGGGTCACGCTGGCTCTAGCTCCTATTCACTATGGGATCTTAGGTGAGTTCCCTTAGTGCTCTAAGCCAAAGGCTCAACATCTGTGAAAAGGGGATGGCAATCCCGTTTGCAGGATAGATCTCTGGGAGGGGTAGTTGAGATAATACATGTGAACTGTTAAACAGAGTACTCAGAAAGTGCCAACTGCAACATGGTAGATTAGCCTCAGTAACTGCCTTTGAATTCTTTTTTTTTTAATTAATTAATTTATTTTTGGCTATGTTGGGTCTTCGTTGCTGTGCATGGGCTTTCTCTAATTGTGGCGAGCGGGGGCTATTCTTCGTTGAGGTGCACGGGCTTCTCAATGAGGTAGCTTCTCTTGTTGCGGAGCACGGGCTCTAGGCACGCGGGCTTCAGTACTTGCAGCACACAGACTCAGTCGTTGTGGCTCGCGGGCTCTAGAGCACAGGCTCAGTACACGGGCACACGGGCTTAGTTGTTCCGTGGCATGTAGGATCTTTCCGGACTAGGACTTGAACCCGTGTCCCCAGCATTGGCAGGCAGATTCTCAACCACTGAACCACCAGGCAAGCCCTGCCTTTGAATTCTTAACCCCCAATATTAAGTCACCCTGTGAAAGCCTGCCTCAGTGAAGCAGGAAATCCCCTCCCTATCATGCTTCTGCCTCTTGCCGCACCCCATTTAAGAAGGATGACAAACACGCGGCTGCCCCAGCTCTGCTCACTTGAGTACTAGTTCTCGCTGATGGGTTTTCTCCTCCTCTCAACAGGTTTGGTACCTGAAAGCCAATGAACTACTAGCTATTTTGAGTTAAAACACTTTTCATGAGGAGTCTGCCTAAGGATAATGAGTGGTTTTCAAATCCCTCAGTTGCAGGTGGGCTGTGGCCACAGATGAAAAAAGTAAACAGATTGAAAGAAAAGCCTGGCTAGAACTGCTTGCCTGTGATCTGGGAAGCACTGAATCTTCGTGTTGAAAAGGACTTAGAGCTCCAACTTTCTGTCAAATGCAGGAATCCTTTTCTGAACATCCTGACAATTGTACTTCCAAGTATTTCTTGAAAACTATGGGTGAAGGAAATTTCTACTTGGAAGCTAGCACGCTGCACCTCTAGAAAATCCAAATTGTTAGGAAAATCTCCCCATCTACTAAGCCAGAAGTTGCCTCCAGGTGGAAACCTACTTTATCCAGCTATGATTCTGGTTCTACTCTCCTATTGATTTGGTGTCAATTTAGAGTCCAGCAGATCTGGGTTCAAATCCCTGTTAAATTATTCATTAGCTTCAGGGGGCACTAAAGACTCCTTTCTCTGCCCCTTCTTTTCACCTTCAAGAAAGAGCCGTCCTGAGACTTCCCTGGTGGTGCAGCAATTAAGACCCCACACTCCCAGTACAGGGGGCCTGGGTTCGATCCCTGGTCAGGGAACTAGATCCCACATGCGTTCCACAGCCAAGAGTTTGCATGCCACAACTAAGGAGCCAGTAAACCGCAACATGACCAAGTGCAACCAAATAAATAAACATTAAAAAAAACAAAAATGAAAAGAAAGAGACGTCCTGATTGGGAGTGTGCAGATCCAAGAACAGCAATTGATTCACACTGCTAGACTCCCTTAATAGTATTATCATGGGAGATATAAATATAAGTCTGTATAAGCATAGACGAACAATGCCCTATTTTCCCTCCTTTTGCTTAGTGTTTTTTCTACTTCATCACTGGAATCTTAAGGACCATAAAGTTGAGATTTGGGCATAGGTTGGGGCAGAAAGGGAGGGAGAGAAGCTGTTTAGCTGTGTGGTCATTGGCCTACTGCTAGGAAACTGCTTTGGGGTTTGGGATCAAAGCCTTCACTAATTGTAAAAGTCCACACTTGCCTGGGCTTGCATACTATGCATAAATGCCCTCTGGGGAACTCATTGCCTGAGGATGGGGGGGTGGGGCCTGGGGGGGGAGGGGGGAGTGGAGATGGGATTCAGGGATCCTGGCTTCCCGTCATCCATCAGTCACTGCTAACCTCTTTTAAAATATAGTTTGCCTGTCTGTAATATGGAGATAATTCTATTTTACAAAGTTGTAAGAATTAGAAGCAGTTTGTTAAGTGCTGGACAATGAGCAAATGACTATCATTTAAGTATGTGAAGACAGTTATCAGGACAAGTGTGGCAGTAAACTGCAGCTCATAGAATTAAAAACCGTACTTCAGGGCTTCCCTGGTGGCACAGTGGTTGAGAGTCCGCCTGCTGATGCAGGGGACACGGGTTCGTGCCCCGGTCCGGGAAGATCCCACATGCCGCGGAGCGGCTGGGCCCGTGAGCCGTGTCCGCTGAGCCTGCGCGTCCGGAGCCTGTGCTCTGCAACGGGAGAGGCCACAGCAGTGAGAGGCCCGCGTACCGCAAAAAATAAAACCCAAAAAACAGTACCTCAGATATTATTTGCCCATTGCAGATTTCAGTGGAAAAAAAAAATGTCGCCCTTGTTTCAAATACCACACTATGATTGCATTAACTTTTCAACAGCCACATAATTTCTGGCTCTTATACAACAAAGTTACCTAAACTCTTTGTCAGTCTGACAAAATCCCACATATCCTTTAAAGCCCTGTTCAAACTATTAAATCTTCCCTAACCAAATTCTGCTCTTGCAATATGTGTTAGCCTGGCATGCTGTACACACAGAATTTCTACAATCACAAACACATTGTTCCAGATTTGTCTACATTAAAAAATCCCCAATGGAAAGAATTATGCATTCCACAGTGATTGGCCCTTAAATGGCAGCCAATAGGCAGTGGAGAATTATTCAGCACTAAAAAGAATTACTCAGTATGAAAAGGCATGGAGGGATCTTAAATGCATATCACCTAAGTGAAAGAAGCCTATCTGAAAAGATGAAAAGACTGTATACTATATGATTTCAACTGTATGACATTCTGGAAAAGGCAAAACTATTGAGACAGTAAAAAGATCAGTGGTTGCCAGTGGTTGAGGTGTGGGGACAGGAAGGAACAGGCAGAACTCAGAGAATTTTTAGGACAGTAAAAATACTTTGTATGATACTATAATGATGGATACATGTCCTTATACATTTGTCCAAACACATAGAATGTACGACACCAAGAGCAAACTGTAATGCAAACTATGGACTTTCGGTGATGATGATGTGTCAATGTAGGTTCATCAACTGTAGCAAATATAATCACTCTGGTGGGGTATGTTGATAATGGAGGAGGCTATGCATGAGTGGTGCAGAGGATATTTGGGAAATCGGTGTACCTTCCCCTCCATTTTGCTGCAAACCTAAAACTGCTGTAAAAAATTTAAGTTAATTTTTTAAAAATGTCAGCCAATAAACAGTGAACAAGTGAGATCCTCAAATAAAATGCAAACAAGCTTTTAAAATTTTTTTATAATGTGGTAGTGTATTGTCTCCAAGAGATGTCACAAACTAGCAGCCAACAAGATTGACATGCCATCCAGATATATCAATATTTTGTTTGGTAGAGAATCATTTTAATAATTGAACTTTATGCATTATTTAAAATCAGTAGCTCATCCATAAAATTAAGGACTACCCACCTCCCTTGTGTATCTATTAGAAAGCTTTTGGCTGCAAGTAAAAGACACTTCAAATCAAACTGGCTTAAAATCAGATATTTTAAAGGATTATATGATCTCATACAATAGGAAATACCAACCAATCCAGGTTGATTGCTTCAGTGCCTAACCATGTCTTTGAGGTGCCAGGCTCTGTATCTCTCTACTTGGTCATCTTAGGGTTGGCTTCATCTTCAGACTGCCAGCAAAGAACAGGACATTACATCTAGATAGAGTCCATGTTCAGAAGAAGAAAAGAGACTTGCTCTTTCTGTGCCTCTTTTTCAGGAGCGAAGTAATCTTTCCCAGAAGCTTCTGAGGAGATTTCCCCTCACACCTTATAGACCATTATTGGGTCACATGCCTGTTCCTGAAACATTCACTGACTGGAAGATAGACTTACTGTGATTAGCTTGAACTAATTATCTGGGAGCTTGGGAAGAGATCAACTTATGTATACCTTGAAAAATCAAAAGATCTGGCAACATTGCAACCCTAATTCCCACATGGTAACAAATGTCTGTTGCTGTTTCCATCCTTAGACTTAGGGAACAGTCCTCAATTCACCATTGATCACTGCTTGCCTGGACTTTTTTTTTTTTTTAATAAATTTATTTTATTTATTTATTTTTGGCTGCATTGGGTTTTCGTTGCTGTGCGTGGGCTTTCTCTAGTTGTGGCGAGTGAGGGCTACTCTTTGTTGCGGTGCGCGGGCTTCTCATTGCAGTGGCTTCTCTTGTTGTGGAGCACGGGCTCTAGGTGCGTGGGCTTCAGTAGTTGTGGCTCGCAGGCTCCAGAGTGCAGGCTCAGTAGTTGTGGCTCACGGGCTTAGTTGCTCCGCGACATGTGGGATCTTCCCAGACCAGGGATTGAACCCATGTCCCCTGCATTGGCATGTGGATTCTTAACCACTGTGCCACCAGGGAAGTCCTGCCTGGACTTTTTGAGCATTTGAGTTTACTACACCTAGTTTATACGTTTTTATCTGGCAGGAGTTTTATGCTAAATTATGATATTCCATAGGTATTTCAAGCCTATGAATTCTGGAGACTAATGATGAATGGGTAATTATGGGTAATTATGTTAGTATCTATAGCGACATAAGTTTTTGTCCCACAACTTAGTGGCTTAAAACAACAAGCATTTATTACCCCACAGAGTTTCTGGGAGTCAGGAATCTGCGAGTGGCTAAGCTGGGTGGTTCTGACTCAAGGTGTCTTATGAAGTTGCAGTCCAAGTGGTGATGGGGCTGCAGTCATCTGAAGACCTGGGTGGGCTAAAGGATCTGCTTCCAAGCTCACTCATAGGTTGTTGGTTGGAGGCCTCAGTTCATCACCACATGGAATTCTCTATAAGGCCACTCACAGCATGGTATTGGCTTCCCCTGGGGCCAGTGATCCAAGAGAACAAGAGTGACCAAAACAGAAATCACAAAGGCTCTTATAACCTAATCTCAGAACTGACATACCATCACTTCTGCCATATTCTATTGCTCACAAAGTAAACTAACCCTGGTGCAGTGCAGGACGGGTGTGAGTTCCAGGAAGTGGAGATTGCTGGGCGCCGCCTTTGAGGCTGGCTACCATAGTTACATTCTGCAAAATTGATCTGTTGACAGGGAATTTAAACAGATACTTATTTGTAGTGTGACTACATGAATTTTCCAAATGCTAAATATTTTGGGAGTGCATTGTCAATTAAACAATCACTTTACATGAAACATAGGGTCAGCTGTAAGCAAAGTTGTCTTAATTTCCCCAGAATTGCATCTCCCATGCTACATTATAAGCAGACTAGTCTTGTTTTTTATCTGTTTGCAAGAAAAAAAAAGATTGTATCAATGAATCAGGTATCTAGGCTCCTAGTAAAAGACTCCCAAGTGTACCAGCTGCCTGATAAGACTTAATGTGTCAGCCAGTCTGGAGTTATTAACTTTTCAACAGGGACAAAAGAATGCATGGTCAAAGGAATTATGGGCTTTCAGGCATCCCCTGAACTGAGTCCCAGGAGAGCAGGAATTTGGATAAAGAAGATGCCTCCTGCAATTGTATCACATGTAAGGCTGTCCATATTAGAATATTGCTAAAGAAAAAGAAAGATAAGACAAAACAAAAATAGCCATGGTTTAATTTGATGAGAAGATTACAAACCTTTTCAGCTAAATTATATTCACCATCTGTAAAACAACTCCCGGCATTTTGTAATGCAACAGAGTTTCTTGTCTAAGCAATTAAGCTATGTACTTTACTGTTGCTTTCCTACACACCCTCATTAAAAAAAAAAACCCTAAAGCATCAAAAGGCTTATTTATGTATAACACTGTTATAACAACTGGAAACAAAATTTTCTAGTGGAACTGAAATCAGAAAGAATTTATTTTGCCCCCACCCTTCCATGAAACAGTTACATTGTGAAGGACATTTTGCCCTCATTTGGGGACTGAAAGATAGATACAGTTTTGAAACAGAGACTCATACGCAGTAATTATAGCTGAGTTGTGTAGTAAAACAAACTCAGGGCATTAAAAATATGATGCTACTCTGTGGGCTTCTCTGGTGGTGCAGTGGTTAAGAATCCTCCTGCCAGTGCCGGGACATGGGTTCGAGCCCTGGTCCAGGAGGATCCCATGCCGCGGAGCAACTAAGCCCGTGCACCACAACTACTGAGCCTGTGCTCTAGAGCCCGCATGCCTAGAGCCTGTGCTCCCCAACAAGAGAAGCCACCACAGTGAGAAGCACGTGCACCGCAACGAAGAGTAGCCCCCGCTCTCCGCAACTAGCGGAAGCCCGTGTGCAGCAACGAAGACCCAACGCAGCCAAAAATAAATAAATAAAATAATAATAATAAATAAAAATATAATGCTACTCGAGACTAGTCTTTATTTTTAGAAGGCTTAGAAAACCTCTACCCAGTGTACAAAGGCTCTACATGTGACTAAATGTTCCTTGCTATCAAATGGTCATCAGAAAAATGAAATATGGTCAGACAGTCAACAAGAAAAGCAATACCTGGCACACAGTATCAGTTCTGTTGCAGCTCACAGCTGAGTCTAAGCAAAGGCAACTTTATGGAAGATGCTGGGTTCCATCTGGGAGCCTGAAATAAGAAGTTAATTAGTAAGGTTTCCTTCTGTGACAGAACGGCTGTTAATGTAATGGCATGTGTCTTGTGGAATGCTTGTCTTCAGAAATGTTTTAGGTAAATTATCTCAGACACTCAACAATAACTTTGAATAATTTTAACCTTTGGAACTTAACTAGCTCAACAGGGCATATAATAATAAAGGCAGAAGGAAGAAACCTGTTAAGACATAGATCTCTTGAAGATATTAAAATGTTTAAAACCCTGAACATCAACAGAAAAACCTGAACAATAACATCAGTTTTAAGAATATAGATAATGCCATGATTTTTATTTTTGATTGTGATACATAATAGTATGTGTAACTATAATTTGAAGCTATGATGTTATACTTTATAACTTTCTATATTCTTTCATTTTCAAAATGTTTGATAAATATTTAGAAAGAAAGAGCACAAAAGGTAATACAAGGATCTTTAATGTACACCAATTTAGTGGCATCCAAATGATCACTTAAAGATATACTGACTTGGGTTTCCCTGGTGGCGCAGTGGTTGAGAGTCCGCCTGCTGATGTAGGGGACATGGGTTCGTGCCCCAGTCTGGGAAGATTCCACATGCCGCGGAGCGGCTGGGCCCGTGAGCCATGGTCGCTGAGCCTGCGCGTCTGGTGTCTGTGCTCCGCAACGGGAGAGGCCACAACAGTGAGAGGCCCGCATACCGCAAAAAAAAAAAAAAAAAAAGATATACTGACTTTTTCATAGTGAGGACTTTTACTCAAGTGGTTGGATGGATTTGTGCTCTCCTTAAGAAAGCTCTTGAGTGAGCTATTGGATCTTATTCATTTCCGGATCCTCATTACTTACTACAAGTTTCTCAATAAATATTTTTCACTGACTCTATATCCAGTTTCTTATCTAGTTCTCTCTTTTTTTTAAATTAATAATTAATTTTTAAATTTTCTTTATTTTGGCTGCGTTGGGTCTTCGTTGCTGCATGCGGGCTTTTCTCTAGTTGCAGCGAGCGGGAGCTACTCTTCGTTGCGGTGCACAGGCTTCTCATTGCGGTGACTTCTCTTACTAAGGTGACTTCTCTTGTTGCGGAGCACGGGCTCTAGGCACACGGGCTTCAGTAGTTGTGGTTCACAGGCTCTAGAGCGCAGGCTTAGTAGTTCTGGCGCATGGGCTTAGTTGCTCCGCGGCATGTGGGATCTTCCTGGACCAGGGCTTGAACCCGTGTCCCCTGCATTGGCAGGCAGATTCTTACCACTTTGCTGGGCAAATTTCTAATAGGTAACTTTTCCATCAGAAAAGGGGTGTGTTACAATTAAGATGACCATTCATAAGCTGGATTTTTTCTTAACATTAGTAAACAAATTCTTCTTATCGTCACTGTTACATCTAAATAGGGGATACCATATTGTCTGGTGGACAGCACATAGACTGTCAACCAAAGGATGTTATAGCAAATTCTCCTCAGCCATTTAATAGCTCAGACGTTTGCTAGTTTCTCTCCAAGTTGCATCTGGGGGTGACAGTGCCACCCCAGAGTGCTGTTGTGCAGGGATATGAAAAGTGCTGTGTTGGCTACTTCATGGCCACTCAACAGATGGTACATTTTCTGTTTCATTTTTGTCCCCTTTGTCTAAGCTCAGTGTTTGTCCCATATTATTGAAAGGCTAACAGTTTTTTCCTACCAAAGCATGCTGAATCAAGATGCAGTTTCACAATCCAGGCTGAAGTAGAACTGGTCAGGAAAAGTTGCTACAGATCCTCGAGAACATGCTAACCTTTAAAAAATCTCATCCAGTCTGTATTTGGGGCCCCAAAGTCCAGTAAATAATGTGTAGTTAATTAAAATCTCAGCTTCTTTGGGAAAGAAGTGAACTTTCTTTGCCTTTCAAATTGGTAGACAAAGGAATTCAGACCAAATTAAAGTGCTGTTAAGCCTTTGAAACATAAAACAAATGAAATATTACCTCTAAGGAGTAAATTATGCACTGATAATTTTGGGGGTTCTCACACAGGAGTTTTAACATTTTTACTTTATTAAAAATCCAAAGCACTTAGGCCATTAAATTTTACCTATGTAGTTTGTTGTTGTTTAATGAAGATATCAGTGGTAATCATCTCCATTTCCCGCTGGATTTCAAATACCAACTGTGGCAGCTACAACATTGTAGTTTGGGTTGATCACTGATCCTTACCTGCTGCCAACAGCAGCAGTGAGGGTTTTGCCTTTCCTTCTGGAGCACACATTTGTAAACCAAAGCTTTCTGATACTGAGTGTCAACCAGGTTTTAGATCTTGTCTTTACTAGTATAGGGGCATTACACCCAGGGTTACTGTCTTTTCTCTATATCCTCAAAAATGCTGTTTTAATGGATTTTTATTTTTCCTGAGTCTTCTCAGGATCTAAATTGTCCTCTACTTTAATCTTCCTTTTAAATTCTCTTTGTGATTAAAAGGAACTGTTTCCTTGTGGCCTATCCTACTAACTTTGTCTTGGACTTTTTGTCCTTTGTTTACTTTCTTTGGCCACACTGTTTTTTGTTTTGTTTTTATTGTTGGTGTTGTTGATTTTGTCCACCAGTGTATCAAGTTCATTGCTATGTCAGGCCTCTTGTACTTGCTACTCCCTCTTCAAAGAATGCCCTTCCTCTGGGTCTTCACAGGGCCACTCTTCAACTCTTAGATCTCAATCAAATCTACCTGCCCAGGGAGTCTCTGCCCTCCGTACCTAAAACACTCACCGTCAACCTCCCCCCAGGTCACTTTTCATCCCATTAAACTGTTCTCCTTCCTCCATAGCACCTATTACTATCTGAAGTGATCTTTGTCTTTTACTATGTTTGTCATCTGACTCCACACGCTGGAGGGTAAGCTCCATATAAGGCAGGAACCCTGTCGCTTTTGCTCTCCACAAAATCCCTGGTGTTTCGCACAGTTCCCATAGAGGCTTCATGACTAATTTCTTGAAGGAATAGATGAACGAATCTATGACTGTCTTCATCCTCTTCTCCACCTATTTAATGTTGCCAATTAATCAAGGTCCAGGGACTTCCCTGGTGGCACAGTGGTTAAGAATCTGCCTGCCAAGGCACAGGACATGGGTTCGATTCCTGGTCGGGGAAGATCCCACATGCTGAGGAGCAACTAAGCCCGTGTGCCATAAGTACTGAGCCTGTGTGCCACAATGAATGAAGCCCGCACACCTAGAGGCCATGCTCTGCAAAAAGAGAAGCCAGCCCAATGAAAACATGTGCACTGCAATGAAGAGTAGCCCCGCTCGTGTCAACTAGAGAAAGCCCGCGCACAGCAACGAAGACCCAACGCAGCCAACAGTAAATAAATAAAATAAATAAATCTATTAAAAAAAAAATCAAGTGGCTTCCCTGATGGCGCAGTGGTTGAGAGTCTGCCTGCCGATGCAGGGCACGCGGGTTCGTGCCCCAGCCCAGGAAGATCCCACGTGCCGCAGAGCGGCTGGGCCCGTGAGCCATGGCCGCTGAGCCTGCGCGTCCGGAGCCCGTGCTCCGCAATGGGAGAGGCCACAACAGTGAGAGGCCCGCATACCGCAAAAAAAAAAAAAAAAAAAAAAAAATCACGGTCCATTTTTTTTCCCTATAAATATCCTTTCAGAGGACTCTCGTCCACAATGTTGATTAAAACAATGGCCTTCATTTTAAAAATATTAGACCACATGTTAGAATTCCTCACGACTCTGCCCTAAGTTTCAATGGCTAGTCAACTCACCCGAATGATTGCCCTTGATTTAGGTTGGAATCGATCAGTTTTCATCCCAATCAGTTCTGGGAGACTGTTTGGTGAGTCTGTAACCCCTGAAGGCATTAGCCCAGGATTCTTAGCTCAGGATTCTCAAAACTGCCCCCAGACACTATTCCTATTCCAGACAGTAAATTTTAGGAAGGAGAGCAGTGTAATCCCTACTTTTTCGTACCAGCCTGCTCAAGACAGTAAGGACCCCACCGAGGTCCATTCCAATCTTGGTTGTTAACTGACAGCAAACCAAGTTAAGCCCTATAGAAAATAGATAAGTTAGAAAGAAATAACTAAACCCTGTACTTCTTGTTTTTCCATATTCTTCACTTTGGGCACTCTCTGCCCTCTGTAGGAGTATGCCTCCTGAACGGGATCCCGGGGCCTGCATTCCCAGGTCTGGCACTTTCCAGCCATTCGTACCCAGAGGTGTACAAGCTGCAAACTCTCCTCTCCCTGCAAGTCCCTTATCACAAACACTGTCTTATGGACAACATCAGGCCCTCAGTGTTTGCCTGCTGTTGATTTGATACATTCCTTTGTGCTAGACTAAAAGAACCCTCAGGGCCTCTTCTCCACCTCCAGCAGTCTTAATTGTAGCTTTTTAAGATAACCATCCACTTTGGTGTGTCACCTAAAGGAATGAGAGAAGAGGTTAAAATTCTAGACCAGGTACGGGGCGAAGGCAAGTCACAGGTTGAGACAGATGCTTCTGATGAGTAGTTTGTTGAACAGCTCAAATTCTGCTGGGTATGTGGCCAACGACTTTCTCTCACAGCCTTCCAGACCTGGATAAAGAATCAACTTGAGCACATTCTTTGGGGAAAAAATAAAATGATCCACTTGATGCTTTAGATTTTCTATGGTAATTTTTAAACATCTACATTCCCAATTGTTCTCCCCTCAGCCACTTTCCCCCTGAATGTTCTCTTTGTCTCTTCCCATGTCCATATCTGTGATATTTTTTTTCTCCATAGCTTACTCAGCCTGAAATTTTTCTATCCCTACACCGTTTGTATTTTCCTCATTCCTATATAAGCTCTATCATTAAAAAAAAAAAAAATCGCTCTTTTGGGATCTGTTACATGTATAATGGACATACCAGCTCTGAAATTTTCCCCTCAGGAATGGAATAAAGGGAAAAACAGAGGAAGAAAGATGAAAGAAGCCTGGATCAGTTTCTCATCTTCCTCTGTGGGGCAAAGGGAAAAACAGAAACCAGGCCCTCCCTCTCTACAAAAAACCTGCTAACCTTGGAGGTTTCTTCATCTCCCTTGATGGATTGAAACCTTAATTATCTGTCTCAAGTCATTAGGCTACTAGATAATTATTTTGCCTTTTATTTATGCTCTACTCAATTAATATTATCATTATTAATATTGATCATAAGAAAAACAATGAAATTACCTATATTCTTTGTTATTTAACCTTCTCTAATATCTAAGTCGGTCATTAATTTTTTGCTATCATTAAAATAGGGTAGTGTAAAATATCAACATATTAAAAGATTAAGAAAACTATTGCATCTTTCAATTAAGCATCCAGTGGATATTTTAACATAATAGAAGAGAAATATAAGATTTTCTATAAAATTAATTAATTACAGTATAACTTTTCACACAAACAAAATGAAATTTACAATTTCAGCTTTTTGAATGAAACAAAACCTCTCTGAGATTTAAATTATAAAATATGAGTGGTGTGACTATAAGATTTTATCTCGACTTTTCTAGAAAGCGTGAAAAAATGCAGCTGCATGTTTTACCACAGTAACATTACATTCACTAGGTCTGTTGAAATTACAATCAGGAAGAAGCCTTTTGTCTCTGTCTATAAATGAACTCTGTAGAGCTGCAGTGTATTTCTTCAAGCAACTGAGGATGGGCTTGTTGCTAAAGAGATTTAGGTTACTATTTAGGGAGCTTTAGTTAGTGTGATAATGAGGGCACAAGGGAGATTTTCAAAAAAAGTTGGGTTTTAAATAGACAATGTGAACTTAGCTGGGAAGAGGCAGACATCAAAAAACAGGAGTTAGTACTGTGTTCTAACAGCACAGTGGTGAAAGGTAGCAAGAAATGAATAATGAACACAAATGTGGACCAATTCAACCCAGAGTGCCGAATCAGTACTCAAATTTCTCCGTTTAATTAAGGTGTCAACTAAAAAGATAGGGAATCACTTATTTTTTAGGCAAATGATGACTATGAATACATGAATAAATTCTAGTGGAGAAATCACATGCACTCTATTCTGACTTGTGGCTTTTTGTCTGCTTTTTGTTTTGTGCCATTTGGACAGTAACAGTTCCCATAACGTGATTAATTCTTAGCAATGATAAATGAATTTAATATGCTATCTCAGTTTAATCAATCTGGCAACCCTTGCATGATAGCCATTTTACATGAGGATACCGAGGTTTGGTGAGGTTAAGTAATGTGCTGCACCTTAAGAGGTGACCCAGGTCTTACCAGATGCCAAAGCACTTGCCCTTCACCACTGCCCTGTGCAGCCTCTTGTGTTGGTAGCTTGCAGGCAGTGAGAAGGACACAAGATTTCTTCTGACTTTCAAACAGATACGTACAGTACTTTGTGAGCTCACTAGTGAAAAACTAAACCAAAGCAAAAATATGACAGCCCTAAGGTTTAAGAAAACCTAAACAAAGCCCATGGATTTCAGAGTCTGAGCTTTGGTTTCTTTGATTGGTGATGAAATATGGTTGAACTTGTGAGCCTCTCAGTAAAATGGAGATGTTCGTGGGAGAAGATATGCAAAACATGATAATCCCTTGAACTGTTGTTCTTATAAAATATAGCCATCTCTTTCAGACAGCAACAAAATTAGTTCATGACTTACACGTTATTTTAAAAATATATTAGAGTCCATTTAAAGTTCCAAAATGTGGTACTCAGCACAGAAATATAATAACAGATGTTATAACCAAATTAAGGGCTCTTCTCAGACATCTTTTATGGATAGTAGATTGGTACAGAGGCACATTAAAGCCTTTGAATAAAGTACTACACTGTCAACCTAGAGGATTTGGTGGGAAATAACTTCTGGAATTGATGTTTCAACTTCAACTATTCAATCCAAATTGATGTTTCAAACAAGTGGCATTCTAGTTAGTGAATATGTTTACAGATACTTTAACTCTTGCTTAATGCCTTGTTTCCACTCTATTCTAGAATTGATCACATTCCTGAAATTATTTGCCTACTCTCTCTCCCTCACTAGACTGTGAGCCACTGAGGTGCAGGTGCTATGTGTGAACCGTCTTTGCATACCCAGGGCCTTGATAATGCCTAGTAACAAAATTTTTACTTTTTAAAGCACATACATAGAATGGAGTTTCTCAGCCTCAACACTATTGACATTTGGGGTCATATAATCCTTAATTGGGGGATGTGGACTATTCCATACATCAGTGGTCCCCAACCATTTTGGCACCAGGGGCCGGTTTCGTGGAAGACAATTTTTCCGCGAATGGGGTGGGGGGATGTCGGGGGAGGATGGTTCAGGTGGTAATGCGAGCGATGGGGAGGGCAGATGAAGCTTCGCTCCCTCGCCTGCTGCTCACCTCCTGCTCTGTGGCCTGGTCTGCCATCCGGGGATTGGGGACCCCTGCCACACATAGTAGGATATATAATAGCACTCCTGACATCTACTCACTAGATGCCAGTAGTCCCCACCCACCTACCCAAAATATCTCCAGACATTGTCAAATGTCCCCTGGGGAGGGGGGAATCACCTCCAGTTGAAAACCACTGACATGGAAGAATGCACACACATGCACAGATAAAAACATGATGCTTTTAATTTATTAATTCATTTTTTCAATTTTCTTTGTGTAGGCAACAAGTACACAGAACACAAGAATCAAAATTACAAAAGTATATATAGTAAAAGATAAATCTCTTTCCTTCTCCCATCTCCCACCCAGTTTTTTGTATATTATTCTAGACCCTAGATGTCCAATGGATGCCCCTAGATACATGTGACTATTGTAAACTTAAGATGTGGCTTGTTCTAACTGAGATGTGCTAAGTATAAAATACACAATGGATTTTGAAGACAATATAGAAAGTGTAAAATATATCATTAATAACTGATTTACATGTAAGAATGACAATATCTTGGATATATTAGATGAAATAAAATATGTAATTAAAATTAATTAGTCCTTTAATAAAGCCATTTTACTATGGCTACTGGGAAATTCAAAATTACATCTTTGGCTTACATTATATTTCTGTTGAACAGCACTTTATTTTATTTATTTATTTTTCTTTTTGCGGTACGCGGGCCTCTCACTGTTGTGGCCTCTCCCGCTGCGGAGCACAGTCTCCGGACGCGCAGGCTCAGCGGCCATGGCTCACGGGCCCAGCCGCTCCGCGGCATGTGGGATCTTCCCAGACCGGGGCACGCACCCGTGTCCCCTGCAACGGCAGGCGGACTCTCAACTACTGTGCCACCAGGGAAGCCCTGAACAGCACTTTAAAAGAAATATTCCATGGGGTTATAAACATATAAATATGTATATATAATGTTAAACTTAATACATATATATTGTTTTATTTTATACTCAGCATAAACATTGCGTATGGTACTTAGTAGATGCTCACCGATTGACTCAATAAGTAATCGAGTGATTATATGTATACATATACAGTTGACTTTTGAACAACGTGGGGATTTAGTCCGAAACTGTGTATAATTTATAGTTGGCCCTCCAACTATGCTGTTCCTCTGAATCCGAGGTTCCAGATCCCCAGATGAAACCAGCTTTGTATTGTGTAGTAATGTAGTATTTACTGTTGAAGAAAATCAGCATATGAGCGAACCCGAACAGTTCAAATCCATGTCGTTCAAGGGTCAACTGTATAAATATTCACATAAATAACTATCATATACATTTGTAGTGCTTTTTACATAGGACTTTCACATACTTCATTTTATATGATCCTCATAACCTCACGATACAAATATTTTATTATGATCCTCATTTATCTCATCTGTAAAATGGTTATAATAATAATATTGTTTGAAAATTACGTGTATTTATATAAGAACTTAAAACAGTACCCATCAGATTACAATAACCATATATCATTATCCTTCTCTTCTTTGTTATCATTATTGTTTTTGTTGTTACTATTTTTTTTAAAGATGAGGAAACCAAACATCAGAGAGGATAATGCCCCTAGGTTACACATCTGGCAGCACAGCTGCTCAAAACTGGAAGCTTGTGCTTTGACTTACAAATCCATGCACTCATCTCCATCTTATGCCACGTCATTATATTCATTTAAAAAACACAAAAAAGAAAACATGTAGTGCCCAGATCCTGATTTTAAATTCCATTACCTTATAAAAGGGACCAAGATCCTTGGAATATTGTCTATTTCAGGGTCAGGATTAGCAAAGTACAAGCCTGAAATACTTTGATGTGTCAGTAAGGAAGTGCTCAAAAACTGTAGGTATATGGGATGTTTGCATACATTTCTGAAACTTTTAGGTAAATTTCCAATTATTTCAAAATATGAAGTTTTAAAAATAACAAAACCAGGGCTTCCCTGGTGGCGCAGTGGTTGAGAGTCCACCTGCTGATGCAGGGGACGCGGGTTCGTGCCCCGGTCCGGGAAGATCCCACATGCCGCGGAGCGGCTGGGCGCGTGAGCCATGGCCGCTGAGCCTGCGCGTCTGGAGCCTGTGCTCTGCAACGGGAGAGGCCACAACAGTGAGAGGCCCGCGTACCGCAAAAACAACAACAACAACAAAAAGACTGAGCAGTTTGTGGATCATTGTTCTCAAGTGGCCTTGTCTCAGCTGCAACGTAGTCTCCTTTCGTCCACCCCATTGCTACTCCAAGTGTCCTCTCCTGCTTGCCTGTCACCTTTCTATGCCTGCCCCATTGCTAGCGTCCATTAAATACTAATAAATCTAGACAGACATTGATGTCCTGATTCCAAATATAAATCATTACTACTACTACTACTAGTAAGTAGTCTCCAGATATTTTCCCTGAGTCTTCCCTACTCTTTGAAGGGCCATACAACTTATCTTTTATTCCTTCTTTCTGTATAAAAGAGGAGGTCTCACTATGTTCTAGAACTAATCTTACCTCTGGAGGCTGGAAAAGAAGTTCTTTCTTTTGAAAAATTTCAAAGCATTAATTCAGAGCTTTCCAATTGGGTTGCTGGAGCACAAATAGGTGTTAAGTGTGTAGGAAATAGCTCCCCCTTCAGCTTCAGGGTGGTGGGGGCAAGACGTCCAGGGCAGGGCAGTTACCTCTGGCTACAAGCAGCTTCACAGGGCTTTCTCTGGGTGTTTTATAAATATTATCATATTTTATGTTGCCAGGGCATGAAAAACATTAGAAAGAAGAACATTAATATGCTCAGAACATTTGTACACTGACCCACTTTTCAGTGAGTTAGAAAAGAATATGAAATATTGAATAAGAATCACAAAATTCTGAAACAATAAGAAATATATATACATATATATAACATTAATAGGAATATTTTTGACAAGCTCCAAGACATTTTAGTAGAGATATTTAACTCTGATTAGAGAATATTGTTTAAAATATTGATAATGAAAATCATATTATTTCTAAAATGTGAAACAGTCGTAGGAAAAGATGGTTATATTGAACACTTTCTATTTAACCAAGAAAAACATCCATGAAAGCTTCTAAATGAGGTTGGACTATCAAAAAGTAGCGCTCTTTGAATATTACAGTCCATAGAATTTAACCTTCATTTCATTATATAGAGGACATGGCTATGATTTATTAAGTACAATGTGGACAGAAGTGACACTATACCCAGGAGACATTAAAGAGTCTAAGATTAATACCAAGAATACCAAAGCAATTGAATAATGCAATATGCTAAGCATGACAGAGCAGCATCTACAAGCTATAATTTGTAGTATATTGTTCACACAAGAATAAATGATAGGGAAAATTTTATTGATGAATAAAAGGTTTAGTCAATGAGTATGTGGAATGAGATAATACCATCAGAAGAAAACAAACTGATGCTTTTTAAACTACTACCTGACAGATTACATGAAACTCAACAAAACGTAAACTTTTTACAGAGTATTTTGCATTTTCCAGTTTACAGAGCAATTCTCTTCGAATACTAAAAAATCACATTTTCAAATTTCTACTCCTTTCCCAGACTGATTGCTGGAGGCAAATTTCAGATTAATTTCTAACACTTTTGATGGAGGAATATATTTAAAGCAAGAATTTATACTAATCAGATATCCATCTGTCTTCTACATAAGACCACTCAAATCTTCCAAGAATCTGTTTTTAAACATGTGCATCCTTTTGCTTGGAACATTACTTATTCCTCTCCCAAATTAGGACAAATATGCTAATTATCCATGAGTCATATGGCTCTCAAATACACAGATTTCATTTTCTGCTATTATAAGTCCATGCAACACACTTCTCATTTTATTTCATTATTCTTTCCCCTTTGTCCTACCCATTCTCATTTACATTGTCCTTCCCATCAGAGATGTTTACAATAGTATATTCAATATATGTCCTTAGGCATCTGAAAATATAACCCTGAGAAATAATATATTATTTTCTATGCGTGTATTTTTTTTTTTCCCCGATACGCGGGCCTCTCTCTGTTGTGGCCTCTCCTGTTGCGGAGCAGAGGCTGCGGACGCGCAGGCTCATGCCTGCGCGGCGCAGCCGCTCCGCGGCATGTGGGATCTTCCCAGACCGGGGCACGAACCCGCGTCCCCTGCATCAGCAGGCGGACTCTCAACCACTGCGCCACCAGGGAAGCCCTATGCATGTATGTTTTGAATGTACATAAATTGTTTTGCCCTATAGAATTCATTCTATATTTCTAAGATCTATCTATATTGCTTAAAATGATTAACTACTTCTTATTGCTGTACTGTATTCCATTGCATGTATACACCACACATTCTGGTTATTCATTTCTCTAGGGACAGATATCAAGGCTTCTTGTAACTTCTTGATAACACAAATAATGCAATGATATTTACCTCATAAATGTCCCCTTAAAAACTTGTACACAGTATAAACCCAGATGAAGGAATGATGTATACTGAATATATGGCTAATTAATTTCCCTCAGTGTTATGAGTTTGCTCTCCCACCAATAGTGCATAAAGTTTCTCATGCCTCCTCATTCTAGCCAACATTTGGTATTAGCTGACTTTAAAATTTTTCCCAATACTATGTTGACTTAATTTGAATTTCTCTGACTTCATGTGAAGTTGAGCATCTCTTCATACACATTTTGGCTATTTAGAATTCCTCTTCCATGAATTGTCTATTTTTACTCCTGTCCAATTATTGTTTCCCTGTAGATTTTAGTAGTTCCTTTTGTACTCTATTTGTTAATAATCAGTTTTCAGATTTAAATTCTGAAAACATCTTTTAATCTGCCACCAGCCTGTTAAGTTTGTCTATCATATCCTCTTCATACAGAAATACTTAATTTTAATATGAACACATCCATCAATTTCTACCACCCACTCTTAAAGTTTATACTTTTTTAGTCTTGTTTAAACATCCTTTCCCATCCTAAGTTCACAAAGATAGCCTCATATATTTTATTACTTTATATACTGCCTTTTATAATTAGGTTTTTAATCTATTTGGAATTTATTTCTGTATTTGGAGTGAGGTAAGAATCTAAATTTACTTTTCAGCTGGTGGAAAGCAGCTGCATAGCACAGGGAGATCAGCTCAGTGCTTTGTGACCACCTAGAGGGGTGGGATAGGGAGGGTGGGAGGGAGGGAGATGCAAGAGGGAAGAGATGTGGGAACATGTGTATATGTATGGCTGATTCACTTTGTTATGGAGCAGAAGCTGACACACCATTGTAAAGCAATTATACTCCAATAAAGATGTAAAATAAATAAATAAATAAATAAATTTACTTTTCCCTATGTATTGAGCCATATACTAAATAATCCCTCTTTTCCCCTCTGATTTGTGATGCTAATTTCTGCTACATTCCACATCCTCATATATAACAGGCACTGTCCATTGCTTTTGTATTCTGTTGCATCTATTTTTTTTTATCTGTTCCTATACTAGTACCATACTGTTTTTATTGCTATGGTTTTATAAGGTGTCTTAATATATCCAATAAGACAAGTTCCCTTTCTTTAGTCCATTATTCTTCCATGCACAGAAACTATTTTTCTAGTTCCTCACAAAACCCTGCTAAAATTTTCATCAAAACTGCATTGAATTTATAAGTTAATTTATGGAGAATGATATTTCTACAGTGTAGTTTTTCCCGTCCATGAACATGTTACTTTTCTCTTTTTACCTAAATCTTATTTTATGTCATTTAATACAATTTGAAAAGTACTTTGTAAAGGATTAGTACTTCTTCACTAGGTTATATCTTATGTACATTGTAGTTTTTGTTGCTAATGTGAGTGAAGCCATATTCTCCATACTTATTTCTAGTTGGGTGCTGCTAATACAGAAGACTGTTTTGATATTTACATGAAACCTAAATACATTAGTATAAGTAAAATATTTATAAAGTTTCTTATATAGTACTTAGTAAGTGCTTACATGTTACTTCGTATTTGCTATTATTATTGTTGCCTATTATTGATCCTGCATCTGCACAATCTTTCTGAACTCTATTAGTTCTTTTTTTAAAAATAAATTTTAATTAATTAATTTATTTATTTATTTATTTTTGGTTGCACTGGGTCTTCGTTGCTGTGCACAGGCTTTCTCATTGAGCGGGGGCTACTCTTTGTTGCAGTGCATGGGCTTCTCATTGAGGTGGCTTCTATTGTTGCAGAGCACGGGCTCTAGGAGAGTAGGCTTCAGTAGTTGTGGCACACGGGCTCAGTAGTTGTGGCCCACGGGCTGTAGAGCGCAGGCTCAGTATTTGTGGCGCATGGGCTTAGTTGCTCTGTGGCATGTGGGATCTTCCCAGACCAGGACTCAAACCCGTGTCCACTGCATTGGCAGGTGGATTCCCAACCACTGTGCCACCAGGGAAGTCCCTCTCCTATTAGTTCTAATAGTTTGCCTATTGATTCAATTAGGTCTTCTAATAGAAGATCACCCCATAATCTGCAGTGACAGACTTATCCATTCTATCCTATCCTTATACATCTACTACTTTTTTCTTGTCTTATTGTATTTGCTAAGAACTCCTCACTATGGGACCTGTGATAACAAGCCTCTCTTCCCTGTTCATAATGTGTCATAATCTTTTCATAGGTTTTTGTTAAAAGCTTTTATCAAGTTAAGGGAAGTATCTTTCATTCCTAATTTTTTAACACTTAAAAATATAAATAAGTTTTAAACTTTACCAAATATTCTTTCTGCGTATGCTGAAGTAATTTTTTCCCTTTTAGGTCATTAATGTACTAAATTGTATTGCTATCTTTTCTGGTGATGAACCTCCTTACGTTTCTAGAATGAAATTTACATCACCATGTTTTATTTATTAAAACACTGTTGAACTCAACTAATATTGATTTAGGGTCTCACATTTTGTTCATAAGTGAAATGGGCTAATAGATTATTTTCTTGTACTGATCTAATCTAGTATTGGTCTGAAGATTATAATTAATAAGTTAATTTGAATTGAGACCTAAAATGAGTTGCACAGCTTTCCCTCATTTTCTTTTTTCTGGAACACTTTATATCAGTTGGAATTATCTTTACTTTGAAAGTTTTGAAGAACTCAAAAAATTGTATGATCCTATGGATTAATTTTTCAATCTCATTCTAAACATTTTATAACATGCAGAAACTGAAAGTAAAATCTACATGTTTCAAATTCCCTGACAGTTAGAATTCTGAATGTGATTTAAGGTCTGACAATAAGATTCACTTGTGGGAGATTTTTTTTTTTTTTGCTGTACGCGGCCTCTCACTGTTGTGGCCTCTCGGCCTCTCACTGTTGTGGCCTCTCCCATTGCGGAGCACAGGCTCTGGACGCGCAGGCTCAGTGGCCATGGCTCACGGGCCCAGCCACTCCGCGGCATGTGGGATCTTCCCGGACCGGGACACGAACTCGTGTCCCCTGCATCGGCAGGCGGACTCTCAACCACTGCGCCACCAGGGAAGCCCTTGTGGGAGATTTTGATTCAAGATTGAGTCACGTGGAAACAGGGTACAGTGCATTCATTTCTTTTTCTTCCAGTTTTGCTGGGATATAATTGACATACAGCACTGTAAGTTTAAGGTATACAGCATAATGATTCAACTTAAATACATCATGAAATGATTACCACATAGAAATCTCTTTCATGGTTAGCACATTATCCATGTTTTCTATTTCTTCTCAGGCAACTTTTTTCCCTGAAAATTATATTTTTATTTAGATTTTTGATATTATTGTTGTATAGTTTTTGTTGTTTTTAAAATCTCTATTATTTCTATAGTTAATTCTCTTTTGGGGGTTAAATTTAATTTATACTCTCTTTTATTTGGTTGATCAGCTTTGTCAGATATTTGTACTTTATCTTTTCAGAGAAATAGGTTTTGATTGTTTATCATCTCTATTGATTTCTTTCTTTCTTATTGATTTTTCCTCATTTGTATTATCTCCTCCCTTCTTATTTCTATATGTTTTCTATTGTTTCCTTTTCCAGTTCTTTGAGCTTAATTCTTTCTTTATTTTTCTCAATCTTTTGTGTTTTCTGATAAATGTATTTAAAGTTATTCATTCACCAAAAAGAATTTTTAAATTTCCCTTAAATTTTTTCCTCTTCTTTTTAATCCAGGGGCTATTAATCATTTTTAGTTCCTAGAATTATAGGATTTTTTTCCAGACACCTTTTTAGTATTTATTCCTAATTAAATTGTTAAATGATGAAAGAAAATAATCTATATTTCATGGATTCTTTGAAATATATAAAGCTATCTTTATGACTTAATCCTGGTTAATTTTTGTGGATGTTCCATATGTATTTGAAAATAATATGTATACTCTGTTGAGTGTAAGATTCTACATCTTCATTTCAGTTTATAAATCATGTTATAATTTTGTATAATTTTGATTTTTTTGAAAGCTTCTTCAATCAGTTTTTTTAGAGGGATGACAAAATCTCCAGCTTAAATTGACTTATGAATTTCTCTCGGTAGTGCTTTCTGCTTCCTTATATAATTCAAAGCCGTATTGTTTGTTGCTAATATACTCATATAATTACAGTTTACTGGTATATGATTATTTAAAGATTAACTTTAGCCTTAAATTCTATTTTGCTATCATGGCTTCTTTTAAAGAGATTTGTTCATATTTACCTGATATCTCTTTTTCTATCCCTTAACATATGACCTTTATAAAATATTTCAGGTATGTTACTGAATTTTTTCTCACCACATAAAGCCACAGGAGGTCTTGCTTACAAAGACCTTAAGGTCTACCTTGTAAGTATATAGCTTCATGGAGAAAGATGAGATAACATAACAATACTGAGCCAGACACAAAATCTATATACTTCCAACATGTTCCAGATGCAAGCTTAGTTTCCAGTTTAGCAGTGGGCATATCAAAAGGTAAATGGGCAAAAGAGGTATTTATACTATCTTGGGCTGCCTGCTTTTAGAATAGCAGCAGAGGTCCTCCTCAGCTTAGTAATGCTTATCTAAGGAATTTTTGGTTTCTTTGTTGCCTGATTGTACTTGGCCAAGCACTTAGATTGGAACAGGGATGGTCTTGTTTTGTCCATGTTGACAATAATAATATCTCAGTATCTATAGAATTATGGGAAACAATGAGAATTTACCTTTTGGACTGAACCAAATACCACACCTGAAAAGACTCAGTTGCAGAGCTGATCTGGTTCACTGTGAGCAGAAGGCAATGGCATGGGACTTCCCTGGTGGCGCAGTGGTTAAGAATCTGCCTGCCAATGCAGGGACATGGGTTTGAGCCCTGGTCTGGGAAGATGCCGTGGAGCAACTAAGCCCATGTGCCACAACTACTGAGCCTGTGCTCTAGAGCCCGTGAGCCACAACTACTGAACCTCCGCTCTAGGGCCTGTGGGCCACAGCTACTGAGCCTGCGCTCTAGGGCCCATGTGCCACAACTACTGAGTCTGTGCTCTGGAGCCCGCGAGCCACAACTACTGAGACCATGTGCCACAACTACTGAAGCCCACGCGCCTAGAGCCCGTGCTCCACAAGAGAAGCCACCGCAGTGAGCAGCCCATGCACTGCAACCAAGAGTAGGCCCCGCTAGCCGCAGCTAGAGAAAAGCCCACACGCAGCAATGAAGACCCAATACAGCCAAAAATAAATGAATAAATTTATTTTTTTAAAAAAAAGGATGCAATGGCATGACTTCTCATCATAACCTTGGAAATTAGCTTTGGGTTTGTCACTATGAGATCAACTCCTACCACCTGGAAAACTGTATGCTGGGGAACTTCTTTCAAGTTTCCCAGTCATCCTTGTCAAAAGGATGTTAAATACATAACAGCACTACACCACCAAATAATCCTTGATGAAAAACTTGTACATGTTTGATAACTAGTCAGATATGATATGCCAGCTAGAGTTAACAGAGGACTTGAAATCCAGGTGCTATTTCCAACCCTGGAAGAACCAGAGGTACTTTCATCTATGTCAACGACTTTATCCATGTATGCAGCCTTTCCAATGATATTCTTTAGCAGCTCCAGGGCTTCACCATTCTCTAGGGCATTTAGAGAAAAACCCCTATGCCCCGAATTGGCAGCATCTTTCCTTATTCCTCTTTGATGACATTCTTTTGTTTTGTTAGACCTCAGCTCTGGTGCATGTGGATTATCTGAAGTTTGCAGCACCGATAGGGAAGGATTATGAAATGCTGCATGTGAGCTTGTTGCTGGTAAGATCCATTCTTGAGCACACTGAAAACTGGAACTGACTAGATGACATCTGAATGGCCAGATAAGTTGGTAATGAGATAGGAGAGGGAGTCCCTTTTTCAGCAGTTTCAGCCTTGACAGCAAGGGGAATGCCTAGTTTGACAATTTTTCTATTTAAATTCCTTCTCAGTGCCAATTTGTCATCAGTTTGTCAATCTCCTATTCATAACACTCAGCCCCTTGTTTACTAGGCAGTCCCAATAGTTTCATTGATGTGTTTGACAGCTTTTGTGGCACTTTTCCTCATTGTTTCCCAGAGCTTGAGGGCCTTATATACACTGATTGACATGCTATTAGAAGAGCTCTGAAGAGAAATTTTCTGATGTAAAGCTTAACCTCAACACCAAGCTTTCTAGGAAGCTTTGGCAATGATCTTGAAAACAGATATGGTGAAGATCTGGCTGTAGGTTCTTGATGTCCAGTAATGAGGGAGGACAGTGCTGCCGATGCCAATGAGGATACAAAGCTCACCCATGTATCTCTCTGAGAAAAAAAAAGAGTCTCTTTTAGGAAATATATTTTTTTTCAGAAATTGTTATATTTTTAATCCAATCTGAACATTTCTGCCTTGTAATCTGTAAATTTAACCCACTGACATTGATTTAAATTATTGTAATATTTGGAATCTTTTCTGATCCCTTACTTAGAGTTTTGCAATTGCCATATCCTTTTCTTCCTTTCCTACTTCCTGTAGGATAATGCATATTATCTTTTGCTAATTTAAAAGTTATGTATTGTGTTATTTTTGTTCTTTATTATCTCTTCCTAAAACCCAAAGGGTTAGAATCAATTTTTCCTATAAACTGGTTAAGCTTATCAACAAATATGTCTTGCCTCAAACAAGATAAGGACCTTAGCATCAGCCCATTTCTTTTCTTTTTTTTTTTCTTTTTCTTTTTTGCGGTACACGGGCCTCTCACTGTTGTGGCCTCTCCCGTTGCGGAGCACAGGCTCCGGACGCGCAGGCTCAGCGGCCATGGCTCCCGGGCCCAGCCGCTCCACGGCATGTGGGATCTTCCCGGACCGGGGCACCAACCCGTGTCCCCTGCATCGGCAGGCGGACTCTCAACCACTGCGCCACCAGGGAAGCCCCAATCAGCCCATTTCTTTCTGTTCTGGCCCAGCCCTTCACCAGGCCATATTGGTGCCATCTAGCACTTTTGTTCTGAATTGGTATGAATATATTTTAAGTGTTTATTTTGTGTTCTTTTCCTTGAGTCAATGCTTAATTAACTTACTGTTCACCTTTAAATATAAATATAAATATATAGTTGTTTTCTCTAGGATTTATTTCTCTCTTGATGGAGTATTTCTTCCAAGAGTGCTCTCAAAGAAGAATTTTGAGGGATAAACTTTTGCCTCCTTGTATTATCAAGCCCTTACACATAAATGTAGTTTACCTACATTGTACAGCAGAAAGTAACATAACATTGTAAAGCAATTCTACCCCAATAAAGATGTTAAAAAAAAAATCTTGGGAAAAAACAAACAAAATGTAGTTTACCTAGAAGTGAAAATCTAGGTTAAAAGTTGTTTTGCTAAAATCCTTTGAAAGAAAATATTACTACATTATCTTCCTGCATCTAGAGTTGATAATGAAAGGCTGATGTCAATCTGATTTTTGTTTCTTTATAGGTGATATGCATTGTCTCTTCCTGCATCTAGAGTTGATAATGAAAGGCTGATGTCAATCTGATTTTTGTTTCTTTATAGGTGATATGCATTGTCTCTCAGAAATCTTCTAAAATGTTTTCTTTGTCTTTGATGTTGCAATGTGGACTGACCACTCCCATTGCCATACTTTCCATGATCTACCAGGCAATCCTATCCCTTAGGAGACCTTCTAACACGTTTACCAACCTGGGCACTGCTCTTTCCAGCAACTGTTTCCTTCAGCTGTAATTATCTGGCCGAAGAGTTGGGGTGAAGGGGATGAAGGGGTAGAATGAATGCTCAGGGCATTGCCAGCTTGCCTGCATTAGCTGTTATATGCTACCATGTCATTACCCTGGGCTGGCACTGAGCTGATGCCACTGTTTTTAGGCCCTGAAGAGGCAATGGGATGGGGAATAATTGGCCAGAACAATGTAAGAGAGAGAAAAGGGCAACTTTTCCTTCAACCAAACTTCCATTCCTAATGCCTAGCTCTCTTCATCTGTAGGTCACCATTCCCTGTCATCACCTCCTTCCTCTTCCAGGCACATACACACAGCCTTTGTATCTCAAAAGAGGTAGACACAGCCTTAGAATAAAACTTTTGTAAATATTCTCAGATGATTCTGAGACACAGAGAAGTGTTTAAACCTTTGGAGCATGGATCAAATTTACTTGCTTATGACTAAGCAAGTAATAATTGGGCTAGAGAGAGTGAGAGAATGCAGGCACAGGAGTATCTGAGACTGAGAGAAAATAAAATCAAGAGAGAGAGCAAGGTAGAACAAAATTCTGGGCAGGAAGTTTCCCAGAATGAGGTCCAAAGCATGTACCACTTGTGTATCCACTAGCTACTTTTATGGTGAAAGCAGGTGGACTTGCTGGGTCTACTTCCTTGAAGAACTGTAAAATTCTTGAGAAGGGCAATGGCTGGCTTAGCTACTTTTTTTTTTTTTTTTTTTTTTTTTTTTTTTTCGGTACGCGGGCCTCTCACTGCTGTGACCTCTCCCGTTGCGGAGCACAGGCTCCGGACGCGCAGGCTCAGCGGGCATGGCTCACGGGCCCAGCCGCTCCGTGGCATGTGGGATCTTCCTGGACCGGGGCATGTCCCCTGCATCGGCAGGCTGACTCTCGATCACTGCACCACCAGGGAAGCCCCTGGCTTAGCTACTTTTGGTAGCTGTTCCCTGGCTCAGGTGTAAGGTCCCTAAATCATTAGAGAACAGGATCTAACCTTTAACCTCTCAGCCAGAGTGTCAGATGGAAAGAAACTCTCAAAATAAAACGAAGAATGGAATAACGTCATTTTGAGGAGAGTTACATTATGTCCTAGTGGCACAGACAGATGAGGAGCAGGGTGTTTCTTCAATTCAGGGAAGAACAGATGATCAGAGATCTGGTGATATAGGACCCAGGAGGTCATTATCAGCAGCAGAAAGGGAGGCTGCTAAGAGAGGACTAAGAAGACTCAGACTGTAAATAGATCTAAGAGACATTTTGGGCACTTCTCGATCCTGAACAAAAGATTTAGGAGTTAGGTTCCCATGATTCTGCCGGTAGAATTGAATCAGAGAATTATTCTATTATTACTATTACTGTGACTGTACTTAGCCACTAACACTGTTCTAACTTCTCTCCTCTCCCACCAATCTACTTCTATCTTTCAGTTGAGAGAGACTCACAGAATTTCTGATTAAATTAACGTTATTCAGTATTTGTCATTTTACTGTCTACCTATTTAACTACCCATCTATATAGAGAGATTATTTAACTATTATCTAGCCTTAAGAAAATTCACCAAAAATAAATATGTTTTAAAACAATGAAAGAATTATTCAATAATGAAAAGTAGTCAAATAAAGATAAAGGAATAAAAAGCTCTCATCACATCACTCTTCAGTGGTATGCTAAAGGGTGGCATAATTTCTATTCATTTTTCAAGCCATTCTCCAAAAAGTTATTATTACTCTTTGATATGAAAAATTCATTGCTATGATTTCAGATTTCACATAGCAACTAGGCTTTAAAAATGATCACATGTCAAGTTTCCATGCAGTATGAAGAAAAATATCCATAGTTATCTTAAAAGAATATTAAAGTTTTAGAGGCTTAAACCCTTTCCATATGTCTGCATGAGGCCAGATTTTCTTCATATGCTTTAGCCAAAACAACATATGACAGAAAAATTAATGCAGGAAAAAATATAAGAATCCAGCGATTCTTTAAGTCAGACATTAAACAAGTTTTTTATAATGTAAAACAATGCCACTCTTCTCAAAAAAAATCTTTTGTTTTGGAAAATATAGTTATTTTTCATAAAATATATTGTTTATGCTAACATATAGTGAAATAGTTATTTAAAAATTCTTAAGTTTTTCTCAGTCTTAATTTCTAATATTGTAAATAATGATTGATAAATCCTCACAAACATAAATTGAGCTCGTTAAGGTCCTCAGTTTTAAGAGAGTAAAGGGGTCCTTGACCAAAATCTTTGAGAACCACTGAATTATTTCATTCCCTTTGAATTACAGTTGAGGAACCTGGGATACAAGATGGTTAGATCACTTGATCCAAGTCATAAAGCTAGTTCATCTTCATGGCTCCAGAATTTTAAAAGCCTACTTTACATTTATAGATAAAAATTCTACTTTTATAAATTAAATTACATTTGTTATTTTGCTGAATTCTATTACAATATTACTGCTAGTTACATTAAGGTGACTAAAAGACTCTTGACATTTTAAAATTCTTTTAAAAATTCTACACAATGCATTTTATGAAACTGTAGAGTATATTTCAAGTTTCAGCTTCTTTGAAAATCCTTTCAGAATCAGACTTACATCTTGGATAAGTTGACAGTTTTTTTTCTATCCCTGTGTTCTATTACTGTGTTGAGTTCCACAGGGTTTCAAGTAAATGAATACTAATAATATCAGAAAGTTTTTCCATTTCAAAATAAGGAGTGTGTCTTCAATGTTCTAATTATGTAATAAACACACACACAAACTTTATAAAATTATAAGTTTATAAGATATATTTCACTGATTTTCTACTAAAGTTTTGAGGCTATCCTGAGATAACTGAGTCTTATTCTAAAAACACAATTTAAAATGATCCGAGACAATTTTTCAGCCTAGCTAAATTCCAAATTTATCGTTAGATTTAGTTGCAACACAATCCCCAAAATTAATTTAACAGATGTAATATAATCCCACTAGTATCTCTAAGAATGTGGCATGCTTTGTGGCATAACTCTTTTGATGCCATTGTGTAATAAATGTGCTGTTCCACACAAATATAGACACAAAATCATACAGTACTTGGAATAAATAGAAACTGTTTTACATAGCATCTTGATGAGGTAAGCTTGTGTTATATCCTTTTAACACAGCAAGACACTAAGCAGTAAAGACCTGTTCAGACTTGCCTAGCTTAAATCATAGAATTACTGGTGAAGTCAAAGGATAAAAATTTCCATGTTTTCTGAAACTTGTGAAACACAATAACAGTATCCTGTCTTGCAGTTAGAATCAAGATATGTTTGAGTTATATATTGTTCTACATTTTTAATTTACTTCATGAAACATGAATAAAGGACATGACTTAGTGGTAGATAGCATGAGTGGAAATTATCAGAAACCAGAACTCACCTTCTTTGTTTCTGTAATTAATTAGAAACATTATATTATAAATAGTCCCTTCTGAGGACATACTGAATCTACCAATAGTTGAATACTCAAAGAGAAAATGGAAATATTAAACATTTAATAAATAGTATTTGAATGACCCCTATGTGCTTGGTGTTTGAGATGTGGTGAATATGAAAGGGAAGGCCACTGCTCTGATAAAGGTGGGCCACTGCTCACCTTTAAGTAGGGGTAGATGAAGTAAACAAATAACTTCACCTGGTCAAGTGCAAAAAGATAATAATAGTGAAACAGAGTAATAACACAAAGTGATAAAAGAAACACAGGCTTCATTCAATAAGGCCATCAGTGAAGGCACCTTGGAGCAGTTGACTGTGGAGAGACCTAATGAGGAAAAGCTAGTCCTACAAACATTGGAAGAGGGACCTGTAGATGCTGGGGCCAAAAGTAGGATGAAGCTTGTTGTATTTGAGAGACAAACAGAAAAGAGTTTGGCTGCAGTTTAGGGCACTAGGGTGAGGTGCAGGAAGATCAGAGGTTCGTATACTGGGGTGAGGTCAGAGATGGGCAGGCCAGATGAGGTAAGTTCTCATAGGCTGTAGCAGAATTTGGATTTCACTCTAAGCCTAATGGGAAACTTTTGGAGAATTTTAAGTTAAGGAATCACATGATCTAATTTACAGTTTTAAAATAGGGAAGGAAGGGAAGAAGGAAAATAAATTGAGTGATGATGGTGATTTGAACCTGGGAGATAGTTGTAAAAATGGAGAAAAAGTAGACATATTTAGGTTATATTTTAGAATTGTTTCTTACAGGATGTGCCAATGATTTGGACAAGGGAAGTGAGGGAGAGGATGCTTATTTCCATGCAAAAAAATGTTACCTATTACTTTATACCACAAGTACGATCCATAAAAATAAAATTTAGACTTCATCAAAATTAAAACTTTCACTTTGTGAAAGACTCTGTTAAGAGGACAAAAAGACAAGCTACAGATTGGGAGAAAAAATTTGAAAACTGTGTATGCAACAAAGGACTAATATCTAGAACATACAAAGAACTCTTAAAACACAGCAAACAGTCCAGGTACTAAATGGGTAAGAGACATGAAGAGATATTTCACCAGAAAAGGTATGTAATGGCAAATAAAGAAATAAAATGATGTTCAACATCATTATTCATTAGGGAAGTGCAAATTAAAACCACGAGATGCTTTTAGTAACATCAGAAAGTTTTTTCATTTCAAAACAAGGAATGTGTCTGCAATGTTCTATGCTTCATCAAATTGCTATGTAAGCCACACTGTGTGTGTGTGTATGTATAAAAAATATCAGAATAGGTAAAATAATAAATGCACACAAGGATGTGGAGAAACTGGATCACTTACACATTGCTTGTGGGAATATAAAATGATACATATGCTCTGGAAAAGTCTGGCAGTTAAAAAAACAAAAACAAAAAAAGTAAACATGCAACTACCACATGACACAGTAATTGCACTCTAGGCATTTATCCCAAAGAAATGAAGACATATTCACACAGAAGTTCTCTTGGACGGCACTGCCCCAAACATTGAAGAGACATGTAAAAATTTTGAGCAGAGTTGGAAGTGATAAAATTATAATTTTCCACAAATCTCTAGGAAGAATCTGATAGGCTGGAAACTGGTAGCGAAATTAGGATATGAATCAGGATATGTATCATCAGAAGTTGTGTTTGCAGAAATGAAGAATGGTGTGTGTGTGTGTGTGTGTGTGTGTGTGTGTGTGTGTGTGAGGGTTGAGGTTAAGGGTGGAACTACAGGCACAGAGTAGATAAGGAGGCTGAAGAAGAGGTAGAGTGCTTTTTATTTAGGAAAATGGGTGGATACTGATCCCATTCACTGAAATAGGAAACACCTTAGGAGTAGAATTTAAAAATTATTTTTGAGAAGATGGGGGTGGCTGACAAATTCAGGTTATATCCATGTTAACTTTGAGATTGTGAGGGACACTTTAGTAAGATGGATAATAGGCAGTTGGAAACATAGATTTGGAAGAGTCATTCTCAAGGAACTTAGGGGGAATGTATGGTCAGGCCACTCAAGATGGCTGTTCTCTTGCTCTCTGTGTGTCCCCTGCTCAACCAGCGCCTGCTGCATCTACAGCCTACTCACATGATTGACCTTCCTTTGTACTTGCTCCAGGCCCCAGCTAGCCTTCTTATCAAAGGCGGGGAGGGGCATTCGCCTCTACTGGTTTCCCTGGTAACTAATGAGCCCACCTGACATCTATTTCCCCTGTAACTGGTAATCTCCCTCCCTTCCCCACAGCAAAGACGGCCACCTTGTTCTGCCTGCCCTCCACCGCACCCGGTGGGGTTTTGCTCCAGGACTTTGCTTCAGACGTGTAGTCTCCCCCATGCATTGATGTCTCTGTTGCTGACTCTGGGCTCTTTCTTAGTCTTGAAGCTGGGCAAGCACAAGACTTGTAGGCCTATGGGATGCAGCTCAACAGGGGAGATGCATTCATTGTTACGTGGATCTCTCATTACTTCCTCAAAATAAGTGCCTAGAAGTTAAATTGCTTTTTCAAAGAATATGAATTATATGTGGGGACTTTCTAAATTTCTTCTCCCCCTTCTCCCCACCACACACATTCCCTAATGGTCCTTATGTTGCTGTGATGAACAAATGTTACTGATAGGCATGTACAGTACTCCACAGGTGTGGTCTGGTATTTTAAAATTCATTGGTTGGGAGACAGATTTCAGAGTTATATCCCTTTCTTTGTGGAAACCGGGACAACCCTCTGCTGCATTCGAAAGACTTTGTAAATACTAAAGGTAGTTCACATTTGCATCTTCATCAGTACAGGTCCCAGGCAAGAAAACAGAAATCAAATAAGGAATTCTAAACAGACAGCATTTGCTATGGAGAAATGTTGACGGCTAAAAGAGCATAAAGGGGAAGGTGAGATTAAATCAGAAATTCCTAACTGCAGGAAGTGGCTACTAGTCCTAGAGCTGGTAGAACAGAGGGTGGAGGTGGTATTATCAGAGCCCAAGAGCAAATGCTCTTTTGGGGATGCCACGTGAGTGTAGGGAAAGGGAAAACAGGACCACCAAGGAGGGGTTGCTGCAGCTGGTGCTGGACTTTGTAAAGGGCACAGACACTGCCCTGGATACCAGAAACAGAGAGGAAGAGAACTAAGGAACAATAGCTTTCCCATGTTCCACCTTCTGATTTTCTGCCTGTGCAGAATTCTTACCAGAATCTTACAGGAAGCTGTCTGACAAGGAAACCTGGGAACTACAGTTTGCAAACTCCCAGCCCAACCATCGTCACAGAGCAGAGTTCAGGTGAGTATGGGGCTTAAATACCACTAGCACCTGCACTACACTTTACCAGGAAAAAATTTGTTTCCTCCTTTAGGTAGTAAACTCCCTAAAGAAAAACTAACTGATTTGGTTTTTGGTCTTTGATAGACTCAAGGGTCCATCACAGTGTCTGCCATATAAAATGCTCAATAAATATAATTTTTTTTTTTTTTTTTTTTTTTGCGGTATGCGGGTCTCTCACTGTTGTGGCCTCTCCCGTTGCGGAGCACAGGCTCCGGACGCGCAGGCTCAGCGGTCATGGCTCACGGGCCCAGTCGCTCCGCGGCATGTGGGATCTTCCCAGACCAGGGCACGAACCCGTGTCCCCTGCATCGGCAGGTGGACTCTCAACCACTGCGCCACCAGGGAAGCCCTATAATAAATTTTTGAGTGAACAAAATGTCTATTCACATCACTGAAAAATAGTTCAAATCAGTACTCAGCTTACCTGACTGGCAGGTGATGCAGCTGACTGTTAAAGAAACACACTTTAATTCATATGTACAAATTAGTATTGTCTTTTACAGTATAGGCCCCTTGGAAGTTAACATACTTTTTCAAACAGTGCTGCCATTACTCAAGGGATTTTTAGGACTCCTCTTTTGAAATTGCCTTTCAGAGCTAGTTCTTGAGAAAGACATGACAATTAGTAAGAGCCTAGTCTGCCCACTTTTGGCCTAGCCTGACCCACCTGCTTTTGATCTGGAGGATTTAATACTATTTTCAAAAATTAAATCCTCTCTCAAAGAACAGACTCGTTACTAATCTTCGTAAGTATGTGCCACAACTTCCAATTAAACTTGGGGCAACATGACGTCTTAGTCTACTTCTGCTACTTTGAATTTGGAATAAGATGACAAATATGGTGTATAATGGTAATAACTTGAGACTTTGGTCCTGGGAGGGAGGGAGGGAGGGAGACGCGAGGGGGAAGGGATATGGGAACATATGTGTGTGTGACTGATTCACTTTGTTATGAAGCAGAAACTAGCACACCATTGTAAAGCAATTATACTCCAATAAAGATGTAAAAAAAAAAACCAACTTTGGTCCTTGTTGCCTTCCTACGAAGAAAGGAGAATCATCACTGAGCCCCCCCCGCCACAAGCATCAGTAGGCTATTTGTTTTCATATCTCAGGGTTATTTCCAACTAAGACAAATGCACAAGCACAAAAAGGGCCCCCGTAGCCTCTGACCTCTAGGACATGAACCAAGACAAATTTTACTATCACCCTCCCACCTCTCTAAAGAATCCATAAAATGCATTATGGTAAAATAGGAAACTTCTCAAGGGCTAGTAAGTTGTGGAGAAGAGCACGGGCAGATGCAGTTGCCGTTCCCTGCCTCAAGTGGAAAGTAATAATAAAAAGCTTAATGAACACTTGCATGGTGGGATGTGTTTGGCTGTGTTTATTCTTTCCATCTTCACAACTCTGTGAGGTAGGCACTCTTATTAAAGGCTCACAGAGGTTGATTATCTAGACAAGGCCACTCAGCTAGTAAACGACAGTCCAGGGTTCAAACCCCGAAATCTGACCCGTGTTAGTGCTTTCACGAAAAAACGGGTATCTGGCAATGATTAAAACGTCAGAACTGGCAACTGGGGAACTAATGGAAAAGGGAATCAACAAAACGGCCCACCACGTGGCAACAGTGCTGAAAGACCAAGGGAGCCTCAAGTCCCAGGAAGGGGAAAGTGAGGGGTCAGCGATTCGCCACCACAGCTCCAACAGCCCCAGCTCTGGACCGCCGAAGCCTCCACAGACGCCTCTCGCAGGACCCTCATTGGGCCTCTTCTAGGCAGCGTCAAATCGCAGGCGTCCATAAGGAGGCGGGACTTCCGGGAGCGGTGGAGCCAAATTCCGGCCGCGCCGGAAACACCTATTGAGGAAAAAGCACTGGGTACACGCTGCTAGAAGCTCCCGGAGGATTTTGTGTTCCACAGTCTCCGAAGAAAAATTGGGCGGGGGTTCGTCCGCTCATTGCCAAGTTTTCGAGGCAGTGGAAAACAAGAGTTGGGACATGGACAGCCGCTTGCAGGAGATCCGGGAGCGGCAGAAGTTACGGCGACAGCTTCTCGCGCAGCAGGTCCGGGGACCAGGGAGGGATCGCGAATGCGCGTGCGCAGCCGGCCTGTTACCTCCTCCTCCCTTTTCTGTCTCCTTACTGGCCACGGTGCAGTCCTTTCTGGTCCCGCGACCTTAATCCCTGCGCCCACCTACCCTCTTGTTCCCAACCCCCGGGGTACCCCGAATCTTTTCCTGTTTTACCTCGCGGTCATTGTGGTGCTGAACCGAACGCCACGCTTGGTCTTCAGCAACCGTTATGGAATGGCCGCCGAGTGGTGCTCAATGATGAGAATACAGTGGTCTTTCTGTATAAGTTACCGCAGTTCACGCAAAGAAAAGTGACTTGTTATCCTCCAGAATTTCTGTTCACTTTTATTTATTTATTTATTTATTTATTTGCGGTACGCGGGCCTCTCACTGTTGTGGTCTCTCTCCCGTTGCGCAGCACAGGCTCTGGACGCGCAGGCTCAGCGGCCATGGCTCACGGGACCAGCCGCTCCGCGGCATGTGGGGTCTTCCCGGACCGGGGTACGAACCCGTGTCCCCTGCATCGGCAGGCGGACTCTCAACCACTGCGCCACCAGGGCAACCCCCCTCTGTTCAGTTTTTAAATGGTCGTTTGTGTCTTGCCTTTCTTTGTAGTCAGCTCCCGATTCTTGAGATTGGGGCTTCATTGTGGGTCAGGTTTACGGTATTTTCTCTGGGATAGTGTCTAACGACTGCATTGGTAGAAGCCTGAGTGTAAATTTTAGATTCTGCATGATGCGTATTGCTGTCGACCCTGCCGTGTACGGTATCCTCGTCCTCACTCGCAGCTAATGTTTGAATTCTTAATCTGTATCGATCACAACAAATCTCTGAAATAGGTAATATTGTCTTCACTTATCGGATAATGAAACATTGGCTCCAGAGGTTAATTTTTGCCCTGGCTCCTTCACCTCTGGGCAAGAAAGTTAAACCCAGGTTTGTCTCTCCAGATCTTGGCCTCACTCCTTCTTGTGTATGAGTAAGTTAACACTTGATTAGTAGAGTACACATGCAGAAAATGCAGATGCACACCTCTGCTTAATTAAAGTTAGAGGCTGTGTTTTACTTTCTACCACTCAGACCGGTAAAAGGGATGGGGGAAATGCTCACAGGTTTTGATGAGGCATCTTACTGTTATTTTTTTCAGTAATAAGTTTTCGTTTTAGTACATGGAAATCTGAGACTTATCCTCTTTTATGATTGGATGAAAAGATTTATGGTACAGTGTTAAAAGTGTGGGCGTTTAGGGAGTTCCCTGGTGGTCCAGTGGTTAGAACTCAGCGCTTTCACTGCTGTGGCCCGGGTTCAATCCGTGGTTGGCAACTAAGATCCCACAAACGCGTGGCCAAAAACAAAGGGGGCGTTCGGAATCAGATCTGTTCCTGGCATAGTGATTTTGGACAAATCAAGTATCTTTTCCAAGCCTTCCTTTTCCCAGTTTCTATTATGTTATCTTCAAAAATGTTCAGCAGCTCTTTGTTACCACCAAGATTCTTACTCTTTAGTTTTGAATTCAGACGTCTGTTTGACTGAAAATAGTCGTAAACAATGATTGGTTGAGTGTCTTACTATGTGCCAGGAGCTTTTGTAGACATTGGCAATTCAGCTATGAATAATAATAGGTGGTCCTACCCTCAGAGAGCTTACTTACTGCACAGAATTTAATAATGGCTGCCATTTATTAAGTCCTTTCTGTGTGTCAAGACTCTGCCAAGCTTGTACATACATTATATTTGATCATACCAGTCAGATGCTATCTGTGTCTTATAGATGAAGAAAATAAAGCTCAGGAAATTTGTTACATGCTGAAGGCCACAAACCTTTTACATTTGCAAGCTGCAGTTTTAGGCCTTTGCAATACACCTGGCTGCCTCCTAGTACAGTTGGATAGGAACCTTTCCACCTAAGTAAGGATGTACAATAAAATCAATGACAGACTTCCACTTTAGCAGCCTTTCTTTCACTTACTTTTCTCTGTATGAACAAGACAGACTGGTTTATTACTCTCCAGAACGTGATTTGTGCAGTACATACTTTATGATTTTTAAAAGTTGTCCTTTCTTTCTGATTTCTGTCTATCCTCTGTGACAGTCCAGGTCAGAATTTTGTGATGAAACCTATTGTGATCTCCCTGGCTTAGACTCTTCTCCCTCTGAGCATCCATTTTCCTTACTGTTGCGCCCACTACTGTATATTATTAACCATCATACAGAATATAAACAGTTTGCGTGCAGCGTCTTTGCATTTAATTCCTGTTGGCTTAATCTTCTATCCTAACTTTGTTTCTTGCCCTAAGTAAGTTTTTAATAAATTTTTGTTGATTGATGATCTGTCAGAGTAGAGCACAGCTCAAGTGTGTATAATTTGCTTGACTGACTTGGCTGCTGGATGAAGATATCGGATGCAGTATATAGGCCCAGACCACGATTGTGGCAATTGATGCTATCATCAACGGTTTACACCTGTTTTTATTTAACTTGTAGCTTTGTTTCAAAAAATTATACATGCTTTCAAATGATTCCAAATTGTCATAGTTATTCAAATAATGTATTTAGTGCTACCACAATGGGAAGTCTATTAGTCCAGTCATTCCACAATTTTTTAAAAATGTTGGAGCATGAGAAGACAATTATATATGTAAGCACAATTTGATTTAAAGCATTCCTCTTGTAAAACATTGTATTCTAATTTACACCTTGGTAGAAAATCATTGGTTTATTCACATATTTATAAGCATGTACTATAAGTCAGATGTTATAGTAGCTGCTGCACATACAGATATCAACAGGACAGAGTTCTTCCCCTCAGTGAGCTAACATTTCAGTGGGGGAGAAGTAAACAAAAGTAAACTGATAAAGTAATTGAATTGTACAAATAAAAAATTGGAAGTTATGATAGCGACTGTGAAACAAATAAAAGTAAAACAAAAAGGGTGTATTAAGTGCTATGATCGGAATGAGGAAATGAGGAGGTAAAAACAATGGAAAGGAGGCTACCTATTCTGTATATAGTGTTCATGGAAGGACCCTCAGAAGAAATGTACTCATCTGAGATTTGAAGGGAGTCCGACTCAGTCTTGGGAAGAAGGTTATAAAGCATTCCACCTATGGGAATGAATGTGTTTTCTGACTAAAGAGAATAGGGGTCAGGAAGATTTTATGGAAGAGTTAAAATATCAGGAACAGTTGATATATTGGAAGAGATTTATCATTGGGGAAACCTTAGGGGAGCCATGAAGTGGGTAGTCTAAAGAGGCAGTGGTAATTGTTTAAGATCAAGGCTGGGGACTTGCAGCTCTAATATTGTAGTGTGCCTTCTCACCTTTCTTGAGCTAAGGGATTATTTAATGCAGATTTCCTCATGCCTTCGTGTGCTTAAAAATATTAAGTGGTTCCTCATGGCCTGTAAATTGCATTCTATACTTCTTGGTTTGGCTTTTAAAGTTTTCCATGAATTGATTCCATACTATGTAGCCAGGCCTATTTCAACTAGTGATTTGTTTACATTTGTTGTATTTTGCAAAATTTCCCGAACTGCCAACCCGAACTTGCATCACTATTTTTCAGGTTTTTGTAAAGTTTAGTATTGTGCCTATAATCATTATAAAGACTTGGCTTGAATAAAACTGAAAAGGTATTTATTACGGCATGGAATAAATAAGGTACAATACGTGAGCTGATGGATGCAGAGTGTTTAACATAGTGCATATCACACTATAAACACTATGTTAGCTGCTTTTTTTGTTGTTTTGTTATTGCTACTGCTGCTAAATTGTGTTTTATTATTTGCTTTAAAAGTAGAGGATTGGCTCAAGTTAATTGTTGTAATTTCAAAATAACTGAAAGCATAAAATACTTTTCAGCTGGCAAAATCATTCTTAATTAACATGGTTTTGCTCCAAGGTGTTTTCTGTTTTTCCTGCAAGGTAATTTGTCCATTTGCCTGCTGCAGTAGTTACGGGTTTTTTTTTTTTTTTTTTTTTTTAAATACTTGCTGTATTAAATGCTGCTACAAATGACTAGGAAGGCTATTCAGTACACTGTCATCTAATTTTTGGTTTTTGCCTTTTCTCAGTTGGGAGCTGAAAGTGCTGACAGTATTGGTGCTGTGTTAAATAGCAAAGATGAGCAGAGGGAAATTGCTGAAACAAGAGAAACTTGCAGGTCAGTTGAATATTTTTTTAGTGACATGTTAGTATTTGTGAAAGGATCACTGTTTTAATAAACAATGATCCTAGGTATGAAGTGTGTTGTTATAAGTATCAGCATACAGATTTAGGAAACATTGGTTTTTATGTTAGCTCATGAATTATGAAATACTTATTATCTGAATACAGTAAGTTTTCATTTATAAAGTAGTTAGAAAATGGAATGTTAGGCTAGGAATTAGCTTATATACCATCTATAATTTTATTTAAAAAATCCTTATTAAAAAAAACACATTTTGCCCTAAAAGTGGTATTGACTTGATAGTTCATAAAGCATTTAGAATTCTTCAGTATTGTAGTTATCAGTTTTTTTTTTATTGGCGTATAATTATTTCACAATGTTGTGTTAATTTCTGCTGTACAGTGAAGTGAATCAGCTATATGTATACATATATCCCCTCCCTCTTGGATCTCCCTCCCACCCCCTGCTATCCCACCCATCTAGGTCATCACAGAGCACCAAGCTGAACTCCCTGTGCTATACAGCAGGTTCCCACTAGCTATTTTACACATGGTGGTGAATATATGTCAGTCCTAATCTCCCAGTTCATCCCACCCTCCCCTTCCCTCTGCCCCCTGTGTCCACTCATCTGTTCTCTACTACTTTGTCTCTATTCCTGCCCTACAAATAGGTTCATCTGTACCATTTTCTAGATTTCGCATATATGTGTTAATATATGATATTTGTTTTTCTCTTTCTGACTTACTTCACTCTGTATGACAGACTCTAAGTCGACCCACATCTCTGCAAGTGACCCAATTTCGTTCCTTTTTATGGCTGAGTAATATTCCATTGTATACATATACCACATCTTCTTTATCCATTCCTCTGTTGTTGGACATTTAGGTTGCTTCTATGTCCTGGCTATTGTAAATAGTGCTGTAATGAACATTGGGGTACATGTGTCTTTTTGAATTATGGTTTTCTCAGGGTATATGCCCAGTAGTGGGATTGCTGGGTCATATGGTACTTCTGTTTGTAGTTTTTTAATGAATGTCCATATTGTTCTCCATAGTGGCTGTATCAAATTACATTTCTACCAACAGTGCCAGAGGGTTCCCTTTTCTCCACACCCTCTCCAGCATTTACTGTTCATAGGTTTTTTTGATGGTGACCTTTCTGACTGGTGTGAGGTGATACCTCATTGTTGTTTTGATTTGCATTTCTCTAATAATTAGTGATGCTGAGCATCTTTTCATGTGCCTCTTGGCCACCTGTATGTCTTCTTTGGTGAAATGTCTATTTAGGTCTTCCACCCATTTTTCGATTGGGTTATCTGTTTTTTTGATATTGAGCTGCATGAGCTGTTTGTATATTTTGGAGATTAATCCTTTGTCAGTTGCTTCATTTGCAAATATTTTCTCCCATTCTGAGGGTTGTCTTTTCATCTTGTTTATGGTTTCCTTTGCTGTGCAAAAGCTTTAAAGTTTCATTAGGTCCCATTTGTTTTTATTTTTATTACTCTAGGAGGTGGGTCAAAAAAGATCTTGCTGTGATTTATGTCAAAGAGTGTTTTTCCTACATTTTCCTCTAAGAGTTTTTTGGTGTCCAGTCTTACATTTAGGTCTTTAATCCATTTTGAGTTTATTTTTGTGTGTGGTGTTAGGTAGTGTTCTGATTTCATTCTTTTATATGTAGCTGTCCAGTTTTCCCAGCACCACTTAGTGAAGAGGCTGACTTTTCTCCATTGTATATTCTTGCCTCCTTTATCAAAGATAAGTTGACCATAGGTGTGGGGGGTTTATCTCTGGGCTTTATATCCTGTTCCACTGACCTATATTTCTTTTTTTGTGTCAGTACCATACTGTCTTGATTACTATAGCTTTGTAGTAGAGTCTGAAGTTGGGAGCCTGGTTCCTCCAGCTCTGTTTTTCTTTCTCAATATTGCTTTGGCTGTATGGCGCCATTTCTGTTTCCATATAACTTGTAAAATTCTTTGTTTTGATTCTGTGAAAAATGCCTTTAGTAATTTGATAGGGATTGCATTGAATCTGTAGATTGCTTTGGGCAATATAGTCATTTTCACAATATTGATTCTTCAGATCCAAGAACATGGTATATCTCTCCATCTGTTAGTGTCATATTTGATTTCTTTCATCAGTGTTTTATAGTTTTCTGAGTACAGGTCTTTTGCCTCATTAGGTAGGTTTATTCCTAGGTATTTTATTCTTTTTGTTGCATTGGTAAATGGGATTGTTTCCTTAATTTATTTTTCTTATCTCCTGTAGTTAGTGTATAGGAATGCAAGAGATTTCTGTGCATTAATTTGGTATCCTGTACCAAATTCATTGATTAGCTCTAGCAGTTTTCTGGTGGCATCTGTAGGATTTTTCTGTGTGTATCATCATGTCATCTGCAAGCAGCAATGGTTTTACTTCTTCTTTTCCAATTTGTATTCCTTTTTTTAAAAAAATATTTATTTATTTTTCACTGTGTTGGGTCTTTGTTGCTGTGCACAGGCTTTCTCTAGTTCCAGCGAGCAGGGGCTACTCTTCATTGCGGTGCGTGGGCTTCTTATTGCGGTGGCTTCTCTTGTTGCGGAGCATGGGCTCTAGGCATGTGGGCTTCATTAGTTGTGGCTCGTGGGCTCTAGAGCGCAGGCTCAGTAGTTGTGGCACATGGGCCTAGTTGCTCCGCGGCATGTGGGATCTTCCCGGCCCAGGGCTCGAACCCGTGTCCCCTGCATTGGCAGGTGGATTCTTAACCACTGGTGCCACCAGGGAAGTCCCTCCAATTTGTATTCCTTTTATTTCTTTTTCTTTTCTGATTGCCGTGGCTAGGACTTCCACAACTATGTTGAATAATAGTGGTGAGAGTGGACATCCTTGTCTTGTTCCTGATCTTAGAGGAAATGCTTTCAGCTTTTCACCATTGAGAATGATGTTTGCTGTGGGTTTGTCATATATGTCCTTTATTATGTTGAGGTAGGTGCCCTATATGCCCATTTTCTGGAGAGTTTTTATCTTAAATGGGTGTTAATTTTGTCAAATTTTTGTCGAAGTTTTTCTGCATCTATTGAGATGATCATATGGTTTTTATTCTTTAATTTGTTGATATGGTGTATCACATTGATTGATTTGCATATATTGAAGAATCCTTGCATTACTGGGATAAATCCCACTTGATCATGGTGTATGATCCTTTTAATAGAGATTAATAGAGTTTCGGAGTGTTCCTCTGTCTGTAGTTTTTGGAAGAGCTTGAGAAGGATAGGTGTTAGCTCGTCTCTAAATGTTTGATAGAATTCACCTGTGAAGTCATCTGTTCCTGGACTTTTGTTTGATGGAAGATTTTTAATTACAGTTTCAATTTTATTACTTGTGATTGGTCTGTTTATATTTTCTGTTTCTTCCTGGTTCAGTCTGGGAATTTTTTACCTTTCTAAAAATGTGTCCATTTCTTCCGGGTTGTCCATTTTATTGGCATATAGTTGCTTGTAGTAGTCTTTTATGATCCTTTATAGAACATCAGTTTTGCTCAAGACACATTAGAATGATACATAATGTAGAAGTTTCTTTTTGCCATGCATACCTTATAAAATCTTAGTTTCTTATTTGTTTACTTTCTCAAAAAAAAGTACAGATTATTCGTCAGGTTGTGTTACTTTTAAGATTTATAAACTGGGTGAATAGATACTGTTTAGTCAGGAAAAATTTGCCTTGTTCTGTTTTTATAACCGGTTCTTTAATATTATTAATGGACACATTTATACATCTTGTATGTATTTGTGAGTGATATTTCAGTTTTAATTTTCAGGGCTTCCTATGATACCTCTGCTCCAAATGCAAAACGTAAGTATCAGGATGAAGGAGAGACAGATGAAGACAAAATGGAAGAATATAAGGCAAGTAGAGAATGGGACAATTTTATGGTCAAGAAGAAAATAAGTCCTTACAGTCCATAGAGTCTTACCCAGGAAAACAAAATTTGACAAGCTGAATTTTGACAGAATACTGAATAATTGTTGATGTAATTAGGTAAATTTAAGACATTTATATCAGTTTAACACAAGAAGCATGTGGATTAAATTAGGTGATGTATATGAAGCACTTAGCATAATGCCTAGTAAGCACTAGGCAATAGCATTCTTAAATAAGAGTAAGGAGGTAGATGTATCAGAAACTTTGGATAATTCAATCATATTTCGAGAGGCTACAATACTGTCTTCTTTGAGTTGCATTATTCCATGTTAACAATATAGGGTAGTACAATTAAAATATTTTGAGAACTCATGGGCTAGACAGCAGTGTAGAACCATTTCTGACAGAGGCCCAAGGCAAAAACCCAGCTTCTCAACTTGTAATTACAATATGTAGTTGAGAAGAAAGTTAAGGACAAAAAAACCTACCTCCATTTTTTTCAAATTAATTGTCATACAACTATATTCAATAGAGAAGAGAATAAATAGTTTCAGTAAATCTTTAGGTATAATTATCTAATTTCATAGATATTCTCTTGTGTATTGGTTGCATTTGGTATATCCTCTTATAACTTAACTATTTGTGATTATATTAGGTCAAACCATATACAGTTTCTGATATTTTAACATTTTTGACTTATAAAATAGCAGTTTCATATGGTTTGATCTAGTAGAAATAAAATTGCCCCATTGGTGGTCATATCTTTCATGATTTGAGCTAAATTCTAATATTTAAGGTATTATATCAGAGATAAATAATCCTAGATAACTTAGTCAACAAAATTAGTAGTTATAGACAATTATTACTGAAGAGAATGAAAAATAAATATTTATTTTATATATTATAAGCATAACTAGTTACAGCTAATGATGAGAAAGCAAAAACTTCAAGTTTTTTTTAGATTAAAAAAATTTTTTTTAATTTGTATTTTATATATTTATTTATTTGGCTGCATCAGGCCTTAGTTGTGGCATGTGGGCTCTTCATTGCCACCTGTGGGCTTCTCTCTAGCTGTCGGCCGCGTGCACGGGCTTACTTGCCCCGCGGCACGTGGGATCTTAGTTCCCCCACGGCATGTGGGATCTTAGTTCCCTGACCAGGGATCCAACCCGTGTCCCCTGTGTTGGAAGGCAGATTCTTAACCACTGGACCACCAGGGAAGTCCTGACTTCGATATTTGACTTTAACAGTAATTTGAAAACTTTATTGTGTCTTAGGGAAAGAAAATATTTATATGAGTCTTAATACTCGAGATATCGTAATATGTAAGATACTCCTCTTATATATAAAATGTATACTTCCTTTTCCAAGGATGAATTAGAACTGCAACAGGAGGAAGAGAATTTGCCATATGAAGAAGAGATTTACAAAGATTCTAGTACTTTTCTTAAGGTAAAAAAATAATTTTCACGTCCATAACTTCACATTTCAGCTCTATGCCTGAAAAGATTTTAAATACTTGTTTTCAAGATTTTTTCAGTTACTGAGGGATCATTATTATAAAATAAAGGTCATTTAAAATTATTCATGAAATATTCTTCTGATGCTTGCCCATTTAGGATGAGATAATGCTTTATTGATGTCTGTAGATACTGAATTGTAATACTATTATTTTAATAGTGATGTTTTCTGTTTTTTTTAATGTCAATTAACTTATATTTTGTATGGCCTCATAATAAAAAATAAAGTACAGAGTTAGTGTATCTGCCCTCAGAGTGAATGCTGTTTGTTTAATTTTGATGTTTTCTTTAGGGAACACAGAGTTTAAATCCCCATAATGATTACTGCCAACATTTTGTAGACACCGGACATAGACCTCAAAATTTCATCAGAGATGTAGGTATGTCAGATTTGTTGGGAATATGCTATTGCTAGCTGTTGATTACATGCATGTAATTTATCCATTTTGTGGTTTATTTCTAACAAAATTATTTTTCCTGGCTTGGCTTCCCCTTTCCATTCTTAGTACTTCTAGTACACTCTCTTTTTCCATCAAGCAGTGTTACTTTTTTCCTTCCTCCTTCCATCTTTCCTTCATTTTGGTTCTGTAACTATCCCTCATTTTTATTTTGCCTTCATTCACTCCTTCGATGCTCTTCCTTTCTTTATGTAAATCTGATTCTCTGACTTACATTATTTTCCTTTTGTCTAAAGAATTTCTTTTAACATTTCTTGCAAGGCAGGCCTGTTGGCAACAAATCCCCTGAATTTTTGTTTGCCTGAGAAAGTCTTTATTTTTCCTTTACTTTTGAAAGATTAATTTTGCAAAGTACAGAATTCTAGATTGGTGTTTTCTTTCTTTCAACACTTTAAGTATTTTACTTCACCCTGTTCTTGCTTGTTTCTGAGAAGTTGGGTATAATTCTTAACTTTGTTCCTCAGTAGGTTTGGTTTTTTTTTTTTCTGGTTTCTTTCAGAATTTTTTCGTTAGCTTTGATTTTCTGTAGTTTGAAAATGATATGTGTAGGTATAGCTGGGTTTTGTTTGCTTTGGGTTTTTTTTGCATTTATCCTCTTTGGTACTCTCTGAGCTTCCTGTGTCTGGGGTTTGATGTCTGACATTATTTTGGGAAAATTCTCAGTCATTATTATTTCAAATATTTCTTCTGTTCCTCTTTCTGTTTTTTCTCCTTCTTATATTTCCATTACACATTTTACCTTTTGTAGTTGTCCCACATTCCTTAGATAGTCTGGCTTTCTTTTTCCAATTTTTGTTCTATTTACTTTTCAATTTTTGAGGTTTCTATTGAGATATCGTCAAGCTCAGAATCTTTTCTCAGCTGTGTCCAGTCTACCGATAAGCTTACCAAAGGCATTATCCCTACATTTTTAAAAACAGCTTGACTGAGAGAATTCATGTACCATACAGTGCACCCATTTAAAGAATATAATTGATTTTTTTAAGAATATCTATAGATTTGTGCAACCATTGCCACAGTCTAATTTTAGAACTTTTTTTAAAAATTGAGGTATCGTTGATTTACAATATTATATAAGTTCTAGGTGTACAAATAGTGGTTTACAATTTTTAAAGATTATATTTCATTTATAGTTATTATAAAATATTGGCTGTATTTTCTCTGCTGTACAATATATCCTTGTAGCTTATTTATTATATGCGTAGAAGTTTGTACTTCTTAATCCCCTCCCCCTATTTTGCTCTCCCCACTTCCTTCTCCCCCTGGTAACCACTAGATTGTTCTCTTTATCTGTGAGTCTGTTTCTTTTTTGTTATATTCACTAGTTTTATTTTTTAGATTCCACGTATAAGTGATAATATACAGTATTTGTCTTTCTCTCTCTGACTTATTTCACTAAGCATAATACCCTCCAATCCATCCATGTTGTTGCAAAAGGCAAAATTTCACATTTTTTTTATGGCTGAGTAATAAGTGTGTGTGTGTGTGTGTGTGTGTGTATGTGTGTGTACACCACATTGTGTGTGTGTGTGTGTGTGTGTATATATATGGCACATTGTCTTTATCCATTTACCTTTGCTGGACGCTTAGGTTGCTTCCATTTCTTGGCTATTGTAAATAATGCTGCTAAGAACACTGGGGTGCGTGTATCTTTTTGAATTAGTGTTTTCATTTTCTTCAGATATATACCCAGAAATGGAGTTGCTGGATCATGTGGTAGTTCTATTTTTAGATTTTTGAGAAACCTCCATACTGTTTTCCACAGTGGCTGCACTGATTTACATTCCTACCAACAGTGTACAAGTCCCCTTTCTCCACATCCTTAGAACATTTTCATCTCCCCTAAAGAAATTCAGTACTCATTAGCAGTCAATTCCCATTCCTTCTCCCACAGTTGCCCCTCAGCCTTAAGTAATCATTAATTGACTATTGTCTATCAGTTTGCCTATTCTAGACATTTCATATAATTGGACTCATACAACATGTGATATTTCGTGACTGGGCTTTTTTCACTTAACATAATGTTTTCAGGGACCATTGGTGTTGCAGCATATTATCAGTACTTCATTTCTTTTTATTGCCAAATATTCCATTGTATGTACATACCACATTTCATTTATTCATTTGTGTTGTTTCCACTTTTTGATTGTTATAAACTCTGCTGCTATGAATATTCATGTAAAGTTTTTGTGTAAATGTATGCTTTCATTTCTCTTCGGTATATACCTGGGAGTGGAATTGCTGTGTCATGTGGTAATTCTATGTTTAACTTTTTGAGGAACTGCCCAAATGTTTTTCAGAGCAGTTGTACCATTTACATTCCTACCAACAGTATGTGAGGCTTCCAGTTTCTTACCACCCTTGACATTTTATTATGTCTTTTTAATTATAGCAGTCCTAGTGGTATAAAGTAGTATTTCATTGTGGTTTTGATCTACATTGCCTTAGTGACTAATGATATTAAGAATCTTTTCCTATGCATATTTTTCCACTTAAATACCTACTTTAGAGAGGTGTCTAAACCCTGCTTATTTTTTAATTGGTAATTTGTCTTTTTATTATTACATTGTAAGAGTTCTTTGTATATTCTCAGTACAAGTCCCTTATCGGATGTATGATCTGCAAATATTTTCTCCCATTCTGTGGGTTGTCTTTCTTTTGGCCACACTGCGGCTTGCAGGATCTTAGTTCCCCGACCAGAGATTGAACCCACGCCCTTGGCAGTGAGAGCGCAGAGTCCTAACCACCGGACCGCCAGGGAATTCCCGTCTTTATACTTTCTTGTTGGTACCATTTGCAACACAAAAATTTTAATTTTGATGTAATCCAATTTATTTTTTCCTTTCTTGTTTGTAAGCAACATGTAGAAACTGATTTTAATGTTTTCACAGGCAAAATTTAGATGTAGCACAAAAAGTTATGATAATGGTAAGTGAAGTAGGCCAGTCATAGGATGACAGATATGCATGCACTTACAGAGGTACCTAAAATAGTATGTGTATATAAATACATACACTTTTATGAGGTACCTGGAGTAGTCAGTCTCATAGAAGCAGAGAATGCAGGAGTGATTGACAGGGTCTAGAGAGAGAGGAAAATGGGGAGTTGTTGTTCAATTGGTATAAAATTTCAGTTATGCAAGATAAATTTTTTCTGTAGATCTGTTGTGCAGCAGATTGTCTGTAGTCAGCAGTACTGTTGACTATAGTCAGCAATACTTAAAAAAATTTAAGAGGGTAGATTTCATCTTACTTAAGTGTTCTTACCACACACACATGCACATGCACACACACTAAAACCAGAGGAACACAAAGAAACTTTTGGAGGTTATTGATATGTCTTACCTTGATTGTGGTGATGGTTTCACAGGTGTATGCATATGTACAAACTCATCGAATTGCATACGTTAAATATAGGTTTAATATATAAGGTTTTTATTTATCAATTATACTTCAAAAAGCTGTTTTTCTCCTCGAAGTTATGATAAGTTATATTGATATAACCAAATTTCATTGTCAGACTTTCTGCTTTTAAGATACTTATTTCTCCAAGGCAAAGAAAATGTACTTAGGAAACTATTATGGATTGAGAAAAAGGTGTACCTGTTTTGTAGATGATTGAGAGCTGACTCTATTGTGATTGAAACCTGACTGTACTAAAATCTTCAAACTTGTTTCATTTGATCTGTAACCACTGATTGAGGAGGCTTTATAAAATCTTTCACTTATTTACTCTTTGGTATTAAAGTTATTAAAATGTACTTCTGGTTTTCAACTTAAGATGTTTATATAATTTATATTGTCATGAATATGCTTCTTGTAGGGAAGAAAGAAAAAACAAAATAAAAACTTTTAGGAATCTTCGATATTCAAGCCCTACTTACTCCTACAGTTGTTTAAACAGTTATTATGTTGTTTTACCTAAAAGCTCTTCTGAGGCTCAGAGATTTAAATATTTTTGAGGACATGGGAACAAGTCTCCTGTTTTTAACCTTTATGGAACTTGGAGATGTTTTTCAAGGTCCTAAGCTTGAAAATGTATCTGAGGATTTGGTTTATAATAATGTGGAGTGAGATCTTTAAAACTATAAATATTGATATAGGAAATATTCTTAGAGAAAGTGACTTACCTTGGAATTGGTAGTACAATTTAGATAAGTAATCAGAGTGAATGAGGTGTGCACTAATGACTGTTAGGGACTCGTTATCTTTTTAACTAGATTTGTTCTGGGATTGTGTCCATAAAGTGTAGCCACTTAAGATCATCAGTAGTAAAGAAGAGAAATCCTCATTTTCTCTGCTTTGGATAACTGTCTAAGAAACTAAGCAAAAATTTTAACAATCACTAGATTCTTTGGGAGAAAGACTTTTGAGTAAAAAGAAAATGCAAAAAGCATGATTGAAAGAAAAATTTTTCTTTTCCTGAGAACAGAATGGCAAAATTTGATGCTATAAGCAGGTTAGTTAATTTGATGCTATAAGCAGGTTAGTTAATTTAATAAATTTGAGAAATTAAATGGTTAATTGACTTGATCTGGGCTTTAGAACATCTGGGAGTTTGCCTGCATGTGGGATTAGGGTCATTAGGTATATAAAATGTATATATGAATTGTTTAAAAGTCCTCAGACTTTTCTAAAAGGATGTGAGGATGAAGAGGTGGTTGTGTGTTGTTTTGTTCTGAGCAGGCTCGTCACGTTTGAATGCATTGATACTCATTTGTATTGAAATTTGGAATTTACTATGTTTCCTCTTCAGGTTTGGCTGACAGATTTGAAGAATACCCTAAACTGAGGGAGCTCATCAGGCTGAAGGATGAGTTAATAGCTAAATCTAACACTCCTCCTATGTAAGTGGGGTTTTTTGTTCCCAACTCAGGCTTAAAATGTTAGTCTTTTTATCATGTAACCCCTTTTCTGTTTGAAAAAAATTTACTATCTTTGTAAGGTTAACACATTCTCTTTCTTCTGTATAGTAAAATATATTAGTTTGAAACTCCAGTGCTGAGTACACAGTAGGTTCTCATTTAATTTATTTTCAGTTTTCTAGACAATTTACTTTAAATTACTAATTTAAATTTTTTTCTTAGAAAATCATATTTGTTGTATTCCTGATTATCTTAAAATGTTTTTAAATGACTTTTCTTCTCAAAAATTATTTATTGAAGAAAGTTAGAAAACTTAGGGAAAGTAAGAAAATGAAAGTTAATTATAACTCAGCAACCAGAGATGCTATTAACATTTTGGAATACAAAAATTCATTTTAACCTTTGCTAAACAGACTAATGCTTCCCTAAAAAAATGTGTTTAAGGTCTTTGAAATTGGAGACTCTCTTTATTTCACATTTAGCTTACTTTGAACATTTTGTACATTTAACAGTTTGCTAAAATGTATACTGTTAATGATTAGAAGAACTGCAAAGACGTCTGAGTTTGTGGCAAAAATTTTAGTAGACTAATATGCATCCTATTTAAAAACACTCTTACATTTAAAGTATTTTATATTTAAAATACTTTCATACTATGTGGAAATAACCATTAAGTAAAGGCTAGTAGTAATTTATACTAAGTAGCTAGAAAAAACTGTTAAACAATATTACTAAGGCACAAACTAAGGAAAGAAAATTATGTCCATTTTTAGAAACTTTTTTAGAGGGAGGAATTTAAAACTTACTAACAAATAGTTTTTCTAACTTAACAATTGTGGAAAAAGTAATATGGTATTCTTTGGAATATTAAGATGATAATGGAAAGGGGCTCAGACACTCATCTGAGTATGGATTTTCAATATAAGAAATGAGAGAAGTTTGTATTTTGGATGTTTGTGTGGGACTGTGATTTTACTTTGTGGTGTGAGTGTATCCATGTCCTCTGGAAGAGCACTGGTAGATGGTTTACTGTCTGTACTGAGGAAGGATACTCCTCCATAAAAAGGTATTCAGTAATTAGCTCATGGTGACTTTGTAAATAGTGTTTAGGAAATATTTAAGAAATTTCTTTCATTACCATTGTAAAGTATTTGAAAATCTCTTACATTTTATGCTTTAATCAAATAGGTACTTACAAGCAGATATAGAAGCCTTTGACATCAGAGAACTAACACCCAAATTTGATGTGATTCTTCTTGAACCCCCTTTAGAAGAATATTACAGAGAGACTGGCATCACTGCTAATGAAAAATGCTGGACTTGGGATGATGTATGATCAAACTTTCTACATTGTAATGAATTATTTATTTTTCAAATAAATATATGTCTGATCAGAAAGTAATATTATAAATATCCCTACTTTTTTAGGAAGTTGTAAATATAGATTTATAATATATGTTATGGCTGAAGGTCTAAGGTACATTAACAAATATTATTATATCTTTAGTCTGATTTGTCTTTTTTTTTTTTTTTTTTGGTATGCGGGCCTCTCACTGTTGTGGCCTCTCCTGTTGCGGAGCACAGACTCCAGAAGCGCAGGCTCAGCGGCCATGGCTCACGGGCCCAGCCGCTCCGCGGCATGTGGGATCTTTCCGGATGGGGGCACGAACCCGTGTCCCCTGCATCGGCAGGCGGACTCTCAACCACTGCGTCACCAGGGAAGCCCTGATTTGTCTTTTTGAGGCAGAAGTTGAGCAGGTAGTGAGTAAATCGTCTGTGGAAGACTCAAAATTCCAGTCTTAGAGTCCTTGAATGTATAGCTAGAAATAAGTCTAAAAACAGATTGGTTGATAACATTCCATATTTGGTTAGTTTTAGTAAACATCAGAGTATACGTACACACACACACACAGACACACACATATGAACATAATTTCTACTCTTTAAAGAACTTACAGTATAATAGATTTAAGGGACATATGTATTATATAATTGTGATATAATTCAGTATTATATAATTGTGATGTTATATTTTCCTGAATAAGATTGAACAAGCTGATAGCTTCAGTTAGTTACATAAAGTAACCTGTTTCTACTGATCAATAACAAAAATAACAAATATTTATTCAGCACCACTTTGTACTAGGCAACTAGGTACTGGAGATTGAAAGATGAATAAGACTTAGTATTTGGCCTTAAGGGGCACACAGTTTAATGGGATAAAATAAACAATGACCTAAACAGATAATTGCGTTATCATATTGTTAGTTCAATAATAGAGGATTGCATAAGGTGATCTGAGAAAAACTGACCAAGCTGAGGAAGCTGGGGGACATAAACAAAGAGGAGATGACACATGAACAGTATGTATGGATAGATTAGCTGGAATTGGCCAGCTGAAGAAAAGGGTGGATTTGGGATTCCAAGCAGAAGGAACAGCAAGAGCAGGAGGGATGGAGGCAAAGAGACGGGTGAGGGAGGTCTGTATGCAGGTTGATGTTGGAACACAGATTGGGACTGTCTTGAGATGATGTCTTCTTAGAAGCTTAGCTTAATGCCTAAAGGCATTAAGGAGTCTTTGAAGGGCTTTAACCAGTTTAGTAAAATGGTCAGATTAGTGTGTAGAGGAGGATAGACTAGAGAAAATGAAGTCTGGAGAGGGGAGAGCAGATAGAAGACTGTTGCAGTAGTCTAGTTAGGAGATGAAGGGACCCTGATTTAGGGTGATGGTAATAAGAATAGAAAGGAGGTGATAAATTCAGTAATGTTTTGTAGATACTTCTGGCGAGATCTAGTGATTGGGAATACGGGAAGAGTAAAGGATGAGTCAAGAGTTTGAATCTTGGGATAAATGGGTTGAGATCACCAGCTGAGAGAGTCAATTTAAGAGTAGTAGCAGGATTAGAGCGATTAGATTATACTGAATATGTTGATTAAGAGGTGTATGTGAGACATTCAAGTAGAGGTTGTAATAAGATTATGAAACTTAAAAGACAGATTTGATCATCTCAAAATACAGATTTTAAAGGGTTAGCACATTAAACCTATGAGAATAAATGAATTTGTCTTGAGATAGTGTCTCAATTAAGAAACAGTGTGGATTTACTGTAAATCCTCAGGAAACTTACATTTAAGAGGCACATTATAAAAGAGATGTGAAAAGAATGGGTGAAAGATGAATGAGGTGAACCAAGAGAGTATGAATGTCACGGAAACCAAGGGAATAGGGAATTTCGAGGAGGAGAGTGTGATCAGGAGCACTGAACACAGAAGAGAGGTAGGGAAGGGAAAGGACTGAAATTCTAGACTGGTGTTTCATAGAGAACTGCTTTGAATCCTTGCACATCTTCCGAGTTAATAATTATTAACTTGTTAATATTACTTATTTTTCAAGATGTAATAACTTCAGTTTTTCTTCCTTGAAGCTTTTCCTTTCAGCTTCAGTACCTCTGGCAATTTTATTTATTTTATTTTTATTTTATTTTACTTTACAAAAGTTTTTCCTCTCCTCTGATAAGTGTAATCTGTGTTTATTGTTGAAACAGAAAAGTATACAGTATATAGTATCCCCAAAACTTAAGGTTAAAGATGTAATGCTCTTGATATTGCTGAGAATTTCTCCAGATAGGTTGCACAAATTTACATTCCTTCCAGTAGTGTTTAAGAAATATCTATTTCACCATATCCTCATCAAAATTGGTTAATAATATAAAACAATCTTTGTCAATTTAGTCAAAAGAAAATTGAAAAATTAATCTTATTATGTCTATGATTAGTGGTTAGGTTGAACTTTATTTTCTCTAGCGAATCTCTAAGGTTTGGTCAGTGAAGGTACAGGAGCTTCAATTATATATGATAAACTAACAGAGTTTTTGAAATAAAGGAATTCCATTTTATATGTATATTGAAAAGTTTTGTCTGGCCCCAGAGCCCTAAGCTCTTAACGTTTATGTGATAATACCTTAAAGAAAGTGCCAGTAGCTAATATAAATAAAGTATAAATAAGAAAAGCATTCGGGTTTCACAGGTATTCTTTTTCACATTAGAGAGTCAGTAGAGGCCAGTGTGTTTTGTTTAAGAATATAAGCATTTTCAGGCTTCCCTGGTGGCGCAGTGGTTGAGAGTCTGCTTGCCGATGCAGGGGACATGGGTTTGTGCCCCGGTCTGGTAAGATCCCACATGCTGCGGAGCGGCTGGGCCCGTGAGCCATGGCCGCTGAGCCTGCGCGTCTGGAGCCTGTGCTCCGCAACGGGAGAGGCCACAACAGTGAGAGGCCCGCGTACCGCAAAAACAAAAAACAAAAAGAATATAAGCACTTTCTTAAAATACCAACATTTAGCATTTATAATTGTAATGTCAAGAGAGTAATTTGCTTAATGTTCTTCACTGATGTGTGCCATCACTTATCTTTAGCTATACCATGTATAGACGTTTGTAGGAATATTATGTGTGTGTGCGTATTACATATTTATTTTAATTCATATTCCTATGAGAATATTAGATGAGATATATCAAGACTTAAAGTCGGAAGTATAAAACTGAATAGGTTTATGCCTATTGTAATTTTTTTTCCATTATCACTGTCAAATAATGTATTTTTACCTAGATAAATTATAGATTATGTGGTTATGATCCACTCAGGTAGAAGTTAAGATTTTCTTAATACATGAAACTAATAAATATTTGCTTGAACCGTTGTCTCTGGAACTTCTTAACTGTGACAGGAAGCTAAAAGAAAAGGAATACCATATAACATGGTTGCTTTTATAGTCATTTATACAAGTATATGGTATTTCCCCAATTTAGAGATTTAATTATTGCAGAACTTTTTTTAAAATTGACACACTTAACAAATACAAAGCAAACAATTATAGTCTATTGTTTGTGATATTTCAGACTTAGTCATTATACTGAAATGTGTATATTGATTTATTTTATTTAGAACTGGAAACCAAGTCCTCCCCCAAACATTTGTGGTTATGTTTTAATTTTGCCCCTATCTTTGGGGTAATTTAATCCCTTTTCAGTTTTTCTGTAAATGGTAACAGGTTACTCTCAAGCCATAACTTATAAAATTCTGTAATTCTATAAATATGGTTTCCTGTAAACTCTTTCCATAGAAAATCAAGTGTATGTATGTGCATGTGTGCATCTGTGTTATCTTAATAGGGAATAAAAAACCAGAAGAACAAGTTTTAAGAAAATTATTTTCCATTGTATTTCTTAATGAAAATTAGTACATTTAAAGAACACATTTACTGTAAGTCCTGATAAATCGCAGTGGTTGTTCTTTTGGATTTAGGATGAATGGGAAACAATGCTTCTATGCAATATTGATTTGGTTTCTTACAGATCATGAAGTTAGAAATTGATGAGATTGCAGCACCTCGATCATTTATTTTTCTCTGGTGTGGTTCTGGGGAGGGATTGGACCTTGGAAGAGTGGTAAGATGGTGTTTTTTTAAGTGGTTTTTTAAATTCGTAAGAAAAAAATAACACAGTATGTTGCATAAGAAGTTTGAAGAATAATGTTATTTTCTCCTTTGTTTCTTGAACAGTATTAAAATATTCAGAAGAAAAAGATGTTTAACAAAGAATGTGCAAAAGGCAGTATCCCTTAGTTAACTAGCATTAGGGGTGAATAAATCAAAATATGATTTATTAAAACTGCAGGAAGAGAACAGTTCAGAGATTTGAAACTGAATTGCAGCTCAAAAGCAAGCTGCTTAGTGTCATTTACTGTTCATTATTAGTAGCTAAAAAGTATTCTTCTGGCTAGTATTAACTCCTGAATTCCAAATGAAAGCCAAATCAAATTGGAAAAATAACACAGCATCTGGAGCACATAGTTTGAATAAATTCATGAGAGTGAGAAAGAAGTTATAACATCTCAATTTAAGTACCTTATATTTATTGTATTTCAGAACTTTTTTTGGTTTTTTGATTGGAGTATTTTGGATTTCTGAATGGAAACAAAATAATAAAGCTTTTTTATGATGGAAGCATTGTGGCTAGCTCTGGTCTCAGTTCTGATGTCCAGCAGTGAAACTTTGGGTAAAGAGATACTTACTCTGTGTGTTTCGGTTACCTCACTTGTTATTGGATAATACTTTCCATTTTTAGGAAATATTATTTGATCTACTGCCTATGACCTCATTTAAATCCTGGTAATTTTAGGAGGTGTCCATTTGACAGGTGAAGAATTTAAGTAGGATTATATTGAGATAAATTGGTTCTCAAATCCTGAAATTCTGCAATTGCTTGTGTATTCTTTGTATAAATAGCAAGTTTGAGACTGTTGGATAACATCATTGCTTCTGTCATTTATTAAATCCATGGTAAGACTATAACTGTATATAGGGTATCTATTTTATTGCTGGCACCTCCCTAAGATGCTATAGAAAATCTAAGAAAATAGAGACATACTGTATGTTTTTATAGGTATATTGATATTTACCTTTTTTAGCTCTAATGTCTGGCTTTGGACTTTTCTCCCACCCCCCAAATTAGGTTGAAATTGATTAGGAGGTTTTATCTTATATGTTTATGCAGCAATTTATCATATTGGTGAAAGCAGCTTTTGGCTCCAGATGATTACAAAAATAATTCAGCATGATAAATACTCATGAGTTGTGCTAAGTTGATTAGGAAATGTTGGATTTAGGCCCTTGTGATATTTAATGCAGTGCGAAACAAATACCTGGCAACAGGAACAGATACTGATCTTGATTTTTGAGATTTTAAATTAAAAATCTAAGTTTCATTTTGTGGTGTATCTCAGTTTATACAATAAGAGCATTCCTGAAAAGTGTGTATATTTTATGTTCCACTACATCTCTATTTGTACTTGATCATAGTACCAACAATATTGTACTGCACAATTTACTTATTTCCCCCTACTTTGCTCTTAATCAGCTAGGGGTAAGGACTATATCTTATTCATGTTTTTTTTCCCAGCAGCTAGCCAACACCTACATATTGTGGGCCTCAAAATGCCACTCTGAGTACTCACTTAGCTAGTATTTGTTATATGTTCATATATAACATATTCTAGGACACTAAGGTTCAAATCTCTCTACTGTCTAGATTACATAAAGATGAAAGTAAAGTTTTACTCAGTAAAGAAATATAATAACAATTTTAAGTCTTTGAATTTTTGAGGTTTAGTATTAAATCATAAAAATAACATAAGACTCTCATTTGGAAAGAAGTTATCAGTTAAACATTTTCAACAGTTTTTAGCTTTGTCAGAGGATAGAAAGTTGAGGTGGAAGGAACAAAATTTTCTTTTGTTTTTTTTTCTGATTTTAAGACATTTTATTTCAAAATAACTTCAGTCTTACAGAAAAGTTCTAAAAATTATGCAACAATCCACATTTACCACTCACCCAGAAACTCAAATGTTCACATTTACTTTTTTATTCTCCTCTCCCCCTCACTCTCTCTTTTACTCTTTTTCATTCTTTCCATTTTCCCCTCCCCCATTTCAGAGTAAATTCTAGACATAATGTCCCTTTCCCCCTAAGTGCTTCAGTTATATTTCTGAAAGATAAGGTCATTTTCTTATATAATAATAGTACAATTATTAGCATCATAAAATTAACACTGTTTTGATACTATTCTCAATAAGACAGTTTTTGCAGTTGTCCCACTTATAACATCTATATAGTATAAATAATTTTTTTCTGGTCTTAGGATCACTTAGTGTCATCAGTTTTCATGTCTCTTCAATCTTCTTTTATCTGGAAGACTTTCTTAGTTTTTCTTATCTTTCATGACCTTAACATTTTGAAGAGTGTGGCCCATTTATTCAAAATTATCTTTTGAATTATTTTCTGATTAAAGAGGGACTGAGTTTTCTTACGATTTAAAACTTTCTATTGATGACAGTAGAAGGTAGTATTAAAGAATCAGAGTATTATGTAATCCTTTCTATGTTTTGATATCAACTGTATATTAATATTCAGAAGGTATATGTATTCTGTATAATGGCTGTATATTTAAAGACTAGTATTTCTTTTTTTCTATTTCTGCACAAAGACAAAATTACTGTGACACCTTGGAATTTAATGTCTCAAACCTCTAGGAAGTTTTTAATGCTGGTTGGTTATTTTAAGTATTGTTTATTTCTTTTAGCTAAGGATGTTTTAAAAAATTCTTTCATTTCTAGTGTTTACGCAAGTGGGGTTACAGAAGATGTGAAGATATTTGTTGGATTAAAACCAATAAAAACAATCCTGGGAAGACTAAGACTTTAGATCCAAAGGCTGTCTTCCAGAGAACAAAGGTATTGCCTTTACTGTTTTGTTTTCTTTATTTTCATTATTTTCTCTCAAGCTTTTCCAAATGACTGTATACTGTTTAATTAATTTTGGTGGAAAGATCCTTCTCTTTGACTTGTACAAATGGCATTGAGCATTAAAGTAATACGTCCAAGTTAATTTAAAAATATTTTATTCACTCAGATCAACCTATGCTGAGCTGAAGAAGGTATTCCTGTATATCCTAAACTGCTGTAATTCTAAGTCAGATATGGGCTTTTAGTACTTCTGACCCCGAGCTTTTTTTTCCTTTCTCTTTGCTGAGAAAAAAGAAATGGCAGCAAGACTCATAGCTGGCCAGCTTAGATGAATATTTCTTTCCCCTTCCTTTCTTTTTTCTACGTAAGAACCTGAACAAGAACCACTGAGAACCTCTGCTTCAGAGGACTGCCCAGCTAGTTATCAGGGTTTAACAGTTTGTCCTCCAGTCTTTCACTCTTCAGGGAGACTCTGGTGGAGGGTCTTTTTAAAGTCTTTCTTGGACTAGAAATTCTGTTTGAAGGGAATCTAAGCCATCCTTGCTATTATTGGTTCATGGAGTCAAGTGAGATTAAATTTATTTAAACCATACTCTGTCATCCAGATTAAATAGAGGTCAAAAAACAAACAACAAAAAAGGAAATCATTTGATTTTCACATTTACTTATATCGAGTATTTGTAAGTCTGTATCCATGCTTGAAGTCCTCTCCATATGAAAAGGCTTATACCTTATATGTAGTTTTGATCTTGGATCATGTGAAGCCCAGTATAACATCATTTTAAGATTCCAAGGTCAAGTGCCATGCCCATAACTGCTGAAGAGAAGTTATTATCAAGGGTTGCAGAGGAAAAGATTCTACGGTGTTTGACTCAATTCTAAAATGTCATGGCCCCAAGTTTAATACTCTAATGTCTAGTTTCCCTGGCAGTCTTCTCAGATCCAGAGATCCAGGTTTTTCCTTTTGTGTTTTTGCCCAGAGACCTGTATCCCAAAGATTCAGAGAAATGAGGATTGTTTTGGAATTGAGGAACGTCAGAAATGTAAAATGTTGTGAAATATGACTGTTGATGAAAAGAGATTCATTGTTCTGCTCTTATTATTATTTAGGAACACTGCCTTATGGGGATCAAAGGAACTGTTAAGCGTAGCACAGACGGGGACTTCATTCATGCTAATGTTGACATTGACTTGATTATCACAGAAGAACCTGAAATTGGCAATATAGAAAAGCCTGTAGAAATTTTTCATATAATTGAACATTTTTGTCTTGGTAGAAGACGCCTTCATTTATTTGGAAGAGATAGTACAATTCGACCAGGTAAGACCTCAGGAGGAAAAAAAAACCGATAGTTCCTTGGGATATAGATGTTAAGAAAGAACACACAGTGTTATGTAAAATAAAATTCTTATATATTTGATTCCTCTTCTTGCTATACTTCAAATATGCTAAGCTCAGTCTTGTCTCAGTACTCTTCCATGGACTTTTCTCCTATCATTCAAATACCTGATGGATCTTTTCTCACAACCCTGTCTAAATTAGCCAACTTGCCACTCCACTCCCTTCCTCCCACTGCTGTCTTTCCCTTTAATCTATTTTCTTTTTCTTCATAGCACTTATCGTTATCTGAATTATAGATTCATTTGGGCATATGTTTATAGTCAGTCTCTTTAGTATGCAGTCTCATAGAAATCGGGGATTGTCTTATTCTCTCTACCCAACATTCAGGTTATTGAATAAATATTGTGTTGAGTGAAGAAATGCATAAAGGACATTTGGTCCTGTCCAAAACATCTGTAAGATATTTGGTCCACACCAAAATGTCCTTGATATATGGCCCTGTCCAAAACCATTTGGCATGGACCAAATTTGCTCATGGATGTTTTGGATAGGACTAAATTTCAAGTATCTTTTGGCATGAACCAAATGTCTTACTGACTTTTTGGACAGGACTAAATGTCTGCTAATAAAATGATCCTGCAGAAAATAACCATACCTTTGTGAAATAGAGATCTTGGCTTTATTAGAAACTAAAGTACCTGGCTTCTTTCCTTAAATGTATCATGATGTTGTTTCATCAAAATTTTAACACTTTACTAAATCGGTATAATGTGAATTTACTATTCTGAAAAAAAAATGAGTAGAAAATAATAATCTTATGGACTAGGATTTTCTTTTATAGAGGGCACAGCTTTTGTTTACAAAGTATTGTTGAAATAATAGTGCATCTGTTTCTTCTCAGAAAATATAGAAGTAACTTTTAAGAACATTGCATCGCTTCAGTCACAATATATAAAATCAACCTGTTTGGCCGTACCATGCTAGAAATGCTGTTTAAAGCTGAAAGGAAAAAAAAAAAAAAAAAAAAGCTGAAACGAGCCAGGATCTTATTTGTCTTAAACAGTCTACATTTTATAAAAAGTAAAAATTGAAGAAGTTACAGTGGAATAATTGGCCTTAAAAGTACCTAAGAATTTAGAAGAAACGAAACTCTGATGTTCATTCTAAAAAAAAAGTAATCCTTAAAGTTGCCTTATGTATGTATGAAATAATCCATCACTCCTCTACCCCCTCCTCAGCCCTGTCAGCTATTTCTTTGTGAGTGTGCGTTAGCGAACACAGTATCTTAAAACTATTTCAGTTGTAGAAACTGATGGCCTTAAGTTTCATAAAATTGTGTAAAATGATAAAGAGAAAAGTAAAAAACTACATTCTCTTTACAAAGAAATATTTTGCATGTGAAATGTTTACTCTGGGGCTTGGCTTTAGAGAAAATGTTTCCTATATTTAAAAGTAAATTTTTGCTCCTGGCAGGTTATTCAGTATTGTGTTGCTTAAGTTATCATTTTGTCATTGCTTTTTGGATTAATATTGTCAAATAACATATACCATAAGATTTCACTTGTTTGTAATTTGTTAAGATTTGCTTTTGACCCAATTTAGATAAATATTCTAAGTCTGAAAAGAATGTAACAATATGTTGTTTTTTTGATTGGTTGTAGTATTTGTTGTTGCTGTTTATATCAGCCATGTCTTTACTGATTTTTTTTAAAACTACTTACTCTATGAGAAAGGTATGTTAAAATCTATTAGGATTATGGGTTTGTGGTTTTGTTTAGTTGTTAGTTTATATCTGAGATTCTGTTATTAGGTGTATCTAAAAGGTAAAAATTTTTATGCCTTCCTAGTAGATTGACCCTCTTAGTATTATGAAATGTCCTTCTTTATCCAGTGTTTCTCAACTTTAAATTCTACTTCATCTGACATTATTATAGCTATTTCAGCTTCCTTTTGGTGTGTGTTTGCTTGGCATATTATTTCCAGCCTTCTACGTTCGATCTTCCATATCCTTACATTTAAGGTGTATCTTTTGTGAGCAAACACATAGTTCTCATCCATTTTATCTTTATCTTTTAATTGAATTGTTTAGTCAGTTTATATTTAATGTAATTCCTGATATATTGGGGCATAAATTACCATCTAACTGTTTGCTTTACATTGGTACCACCTGTTCTGTGTTCCCTTTTCTCTCGTTTCTTTTGGATTAAGTATTCTTGTATTATTCAGTTTTTCTTTTTTTAATTAGCTTGTTTAGATATTCTTTTATTGTTCCTTCAGTGTTTATCTCGGAAATTGCAGCATGCATCCTTGAATTATTCTAAGTTAAAATGTTATATTGATTTTTAAAGGGTGGGAATGCTATGGTTTAAATTTAATCTTTTTAAACCAGTTTTTCACAATACACATACGGTTCATGCATAAGTCACTACATACATAGTATATATACAGCTATAGAATGAACTTTGAGTTGTTTAGACTTCCATTGAACATATACATGAAATCTTGTTTGGAAATTTTGTGGATGATTTTACTCTCTTATCAAAGTAAAATATTTTGGCAGCAGAGCTTGTGGCAACCAAATGTTTCGTCTTCACTGGCTTAAAAGAAAGTAACATCACTAGATACTCAACTGGAGTGGTGTGTTTTTCAGAAAGTGTAGATGTCCATATATATTGAATATCAAGATTATGGCTCTAGTGTTTGAGGAAATAAGGAACAGATTTTTCTCTTCCATCATTGACCTGTTCTACCCAAAAACAGCTCCTGAATCTGGGAACAATCTCCAGTGGCAACTGCTGTTTAAAGGAAGTAGAAAACTTTAAAGAAAAAGCAAAACTATTTGAAGAGTAATAGCAACATCAAACAGATGGATATCTTTTAATAATTGAAAATCAGTGTAACAACATTAAAGAAAACTTTGAAGAGGGAAAGAGATTCAATCTCACTACTTCCAAGAATTATTTTCATTTTTTTTTACATAATACTTTCCACTCCTCTTGTGCATACAAATTTTTATATAACTGTAGTCATCATTTTGTATTTTTCTCAATATTATGTCAAATATATTTCTACATTTTAAATAATTAGTTACAATGCTTTTAATGGCCATATAGCATTATTTTAATTAGTGGGTTTTTTTTTTAAACATGAGTAGAAGAACTTAAGGAGTAGAGAGAATAATTGTTACATATATTGTAGGTATAAGCATAAACAGCAACTAAAATAGAAATTTTACTTGATGCCAATTTTTATTTATAACTATAATATTCCAAAACTATAACATAATGGGGGTTTTCTCCATCCATTTAGCTGTGGCCACTTTACCCACTTTAGATTATACATTATATCTTTCATATACGATATACTTCTATCTGTATCTCTACCAGTTGAAAAAAGTCTTAGAGGTACAAATTTTATTTTTTGCTTCGAACTACTGTCCAATTCTTTATCTTTGCCCATTCTTTGCCCATGCAAAAGTTATTTTATTTTATTCTATTCTATTTGTTTCTTTATTTGGTTGCATTGGGTCTTAGTTGTGGCAGGTGGGCTCCTTAGTTGTGGCTTGTGGGCTCCTTAGTTGTGGCACATGAAATCTTAGTTGTGGCGTGCATGTGGGATCTAGTTCCCTGACTAGGGATCAAACCCAGGCCCCCTGCATTGGGAGTGTGGAATCTTAACCACTGCGCCACCAGGGAAGTCCCGTAAAAATTATTTTAGTATTAGCTTTAGTAAAACAAAATTAAGAAGGAATATCTGCTTGGGGAAATTGTAGGTAGTTGGAGGTTAACCATGTAAATAATAGTAGGAGCAATTGAGGGAACTCTGCTCAAGGGGCCTTAATTTATTTGGGTTGAATCCTCAAATGCACTTCTTCCTCAAGGAGGTAGTCAAAGGTATATATCACGTATACCATAGGAGTACTCTTTACTATTGCTTTAAAAGGTTTAAAAGTTGCTATATGTGTCGTATATGCTGAAGCCAGGCTAATTTAAACTAACTTGGGTCTTAGTAATTCCTTTAGAAGTTGTAATAAAATGCTATTGCAATGAAGAATTTGTGGGTGGGAAGCGGAGTCCCTTGCAGTTTACTCTGTAAAGATTTACATGTCTTATTTATGTAAGGGGCAATATAGCATGAAAGAGGCAATATGAACTATTTTTATTAAATCTTTAAATTTTCTCCTTTCTTTCCTCTTGCTTGTGTGTTGTGTTCCACAACACAACATACATGCCAAAAAACAAACCAGAAGGGAGCAAGTAAAAGTCTCATAAATTCAGTTGTCAGTAAGAGAGAATTGGAAAAAAGAAAAAGAAAGGATAATCACTTTTCCCTCCATTTCAGGCTGGCTTACAGTTGGACCAACTCTTACAAATAGCAACTACAATGCAGAAACGTATGCATCCTACTTCAGTACCCCGAATTCCTACTTGACTGGATGTACAGAAGAAATTGAGAGACTTCGACCAAAATCACCTCCTCCCAAATCTAAATCTGATCGGGGAGGTGGAGCTCCCAGAGGAGGAGGAAGAGGTGGGACTTCTGCTGGCCGCGGGCGAGAAAGAAATCGATCTAACTTCCGAGGAGAAAGAGGTGGTTTCAGGGGGGGCCGTGGAGGAGCACACAGAGGTGGCTTTCCACCTCGATAGTTTTTAGGACAGTGATCCTATTAATGCCTCTTCACCTTCTTTCTGATAGTATGAATTTCAACTGGGAGACGTTGTTTAGAACTCTGTTCCAACTTGCACTTTGCTTTAGTTTCTCCAAGCTGCAGGAATATTTTAGGCAACCTCCCTTGCAGTTGTCGCTGTCTGGTTTTGTCCAGAATAAATGAGTCATCCTGTCTTTTGTCATGTGCATGTAACCGAACAGAATGGAACAACACAAATACTTTCACTTTCAGAGACGGAATTTATTCTGATAGATTTCAACTAATTACAAAGGCTTTTGCTTTTTAGAAATAAAGTGAGCAGTGAAGAACACCCAATCTGGTGTATCATACTAGTGCTGACAGTAGTTGATAATGGGCATCCTGCCACTGCTGTCACAGCAAAAGGGAAACTGTTTGACAGCCTTGTTGGAATGGAGTTGGGACAGATGGTAAACTTCTCTTAGGCTTTTAATATTTTCTTGTTGAAACAATAAAAAGAGACTTTTTTTCTTTCTCTATGAAAAATCTTAAACTCATATAATTTGACCACAGAAGAAATTGAGAGACTTGGAACAAAATCATGTCCTCCCAAATCTAAATCTGACTGGGGAGGTGGAGCTCCCAGGGGTCGGAAGGGAAGAGGTAGAACCTAGTAGGCAGACTTTACAAAGAGAAAAAAAAAACTCATTATAATCTCAGTTGTGCAGCTATTGATGACTGTTAATAATACTTCCAAAAAAACAAGGACAAATATCCAAGTGCTAGAACTTTGGTATGGACTTGATCTTGGATTGACTTTCAAAGCAGTTTCAAATTCCTTAACAAAATAAAAGAATTGGACGCAACAGAGACACCTGTTTATCAGGTACTTGGTTTAAACATTTTGGGGAATAAAGTACGTGGTGATGAGGAAATGACATGCATCTTTAAACTTGTTATGGAGAAAACTTAATGTAAAACCCAATTACAGAAGACCCTCAACTTAAGAAGAGAGCTTGGAAAATGGAACTGCAGTTACCTTTTAAGGGACTGGTTTCCCAGATCAGTTAGTTATGTGAGACTTTATGTTGTAATTTCTCTTTCTGTACTGTAACCCATGTTTTAAATGAATTTGCTGAATGAAATAATGCCATTATTGTTCTTGATAAATGTATTTCTTATTTTGTGTATGATTTTTCTAATGAAACTTTAAACCTTTGAAATTTGGGAGTCTCTTTTCTGTGAGTGGAATTGTCATTGTTACCAAATGAAAAAGGACTGACCTAAGATGAGACTATTCTCTTGGTCTGTGAGTAGCTGTTCTGTGCTTTTCACTGGCTCATAAAACGAGGTTTTGTTATATCCACTAAAGATTCAGTTTGAAGATAGGAACTGAATTACAGAAATAGGCTTGAGATCCTTAAAAGCCTGATGAATTTAACTTGTTCAGCATGTTAGTGCTTTCTAGTACAGATAGCATTTGACTAACGCTTTTCTTGATGTAGATATGATATGGAACTGTTGGTTAGAATTTTTACTGAAATGATGCTACATTTTCAATTTTAGTGATTAAAACTTACCTAGAGATAGAACTGTATTTCTCAGAGTTGACCTGGGAATGAAGAAGACAGAGATGCTGGTCTTGAGACTGAACCAAGATGGTGGAGTAGAAGGACGTGCTTTCACTCCCTCTTGTGAGAACACCAGAATCACAACTAGCTGCTGGACAGTCATCGACAGGAAGACACTGGAACTCACCAAAAAAGATACCCCACATCCAAAGACAAAGGAGACGCCACAGTGAGATGGTAGGAGGGGCGCAATCACAGTAAAATCAAATCCCATAACTTCTGGGTGGGTGACTCACAGACGGGAGAATACTTATACCACAGAAGTCCACCCACTGGAGTGAAGGTTCTGAGCCCCACGTCAGGCTTCCCAACCTGGGGGTCTGGCAATGGCAGGAGGAATTCCTAGAGAATCAGACTTTGAAGGCTAGTGGGATTTGATTGCAGGACTTCGACAGGACTGGGGGAAACAGACTTCACCCTTGGAGGGCACACACAAAGTAGTGTGTGCATCGGGACCCAGGGGAAGGAGCAGTGAACCCAGGGGAGAATGAACCAGACCTACCTGCTAGTGTGGGAGGGTCTCCTGCAGAGGCGGGGGGTGGCTCTCTTTCACCGTGGGGACAAGGACACTGGCAGCAGAAGTTCTGGGAAGTACTCCTTGGTGTGAGCCCTCCCAGAGTCCACCATTAGCCCCACCAAAGAGCTGGGTAGGATCCAGTGTTGGGTCACTTCAGACCAAACAACCAACAGGGAGGGAACCCAGCCCCACCTGTCAGCAGACAAGCAGATTAAAGTTTTACTGAGCTCTGCCCACCAGAGCAACACCCAGCTCTACCCACCACCAGTCCCTCCCATCAGTAAACCTGCACAAGCCTCTTAGATAGCCTCATCCACCAGAGGACAGCAGAAGCAAGAACTGCAATCCTGCAGCCTGTGGAACAAAAACCACATTCACAGAAAGATAGACAAGGTGAAAAGGCAGAGGGCTATGTACCAGATGAAGGAACAAGATAAAACCTCAGAAAAATAACTAAATGAAGTAGAGATACGCAACCTTCCATAAAAGGAATTCAGAATAATGACAGTGAAGATGATCCAGGATCTCAGAAAAACAATGGAGGCAAAGATGAAGAAGATGCAAGAACTGTTTAACAAAGACCTAGAAGAATTAAAGAACAAACAGATGGACGATACAGTAACTGAAATGAAAACTACATAAGAAGGAAGCAATAGCAGAATAACTGAGGCAGAAGAACGGATAAGTGACCTGGAAGACAGAATGCTGGAATTCACTGCTGTGGAACAGAATAATGAAAAAAGAATGAAAAGAAATGAAGACAGCCTAAGAGACCTCTGGGACAACATTAAACGCAACAATGTTTGCATTATTGGGGTCCCAGAAGGAGAAGAGAGAGAGAAAGGACCCGAGAAAATATTTGAAAAGACTATAGTCGAAAACTTCCCTAACATGGGAAAGGAAATAGCCACCCAAGTCAAGGAAGTGCAGCAAGTCCCATACAGGAGAAACACGCTAAGACACATAGTAATCAAATTGGCAAAAACTAAAGACAAAGAAAAATTATTGAAAGCAGCAAGGGAAAAACAACAAATAACATACAAGGGAACTCCCATAAGGTTAACAGCTGATTTCTCAGCAGAAACTCTACAAGCCAGAAGGGAGTGGCATGATATAAAAGCGATGAAGGGGAAGAACCTACAACCATGATTACTCTACCTGGCAAGGGTCTCATTCAGATTTGATGGAGAAATCAAAAGCTTTACAGACAAGCAAAAGCTAAGAGAATTCAGCACCACCAAACCAGCTCTACAACAAATGCTAAAGTAACTTCTCTAAGTGGGAAACACAAGAGAAGAAAAGGACCTGAAAAAACCCAAAACAAGTAAATGGTCATAGGAACATACATATTGATAATTACCTTAAATGTGAGTGGATTAAATGCTCCAACCAAACGACCCAGGCTTGCTGAATGGATACAAAAACAAGACCCATATATTTGCTGTCTACAAGAGACCCACTTCAGACCTAGGGACACATACAGACTGAAAGCGAGGGGATGGAAAAAGATATTCCATGGAAATCAAAAGAAAGCTGGAGTAGCAGTACTCATATCAGATAAAATAGACTTTAAAGAAGGTTACAAGAGACAAGGAAAGACACTACATAATGATCAAGGGATCAATCCAAGAAGAAGATATAACAATTATATATGCACGCAACATAGGGAGCACCTCAATACATACGGCAACTGCTAACAGCTGTAAAAGAGGAAATCGACAGTAACACAATAATAGTGGGGGACTTTAACACCTCACTTACACCAATGGACAGATCATCCAAAATGAAAATAAATAAGGAAACACAAGCTTTAAATGACACAAAAGACCAGATAGATTGAATTGATATTTATAGGACATTGCATCCAAAAACAGCAGATTACACTTTCTTCTCAAGTGCGCATGGAATATTCTCCAGGGTAGATCACATCTTGGGTCACAAATCAAGCCTCAGTAAATTTAAGAAAATTGAAATCATATCAAGCATCTTTTCTGACCACAACGCTATGAGATTAGAAATGAATTACAGGGGAAAGAACACATGGAGGCTAAACACATGGAGGCTAAACAATACATTACTAAATAACCAAGAGATCACTGAAGAAATCAAAGAGGAAATCAAAAAATACCTAGAGACAAATGACAATGAAAACACGACAATCCAAAACCTATGGGATGCAGCAAAAGCAGTTCTAAGGGAAGTTTATAGCTATACAAGCCTACCTCAAGAAACAAGAAAAATCTCAAATAATCTAACCTGACACCTAAGGGAACTAGAGAAACAAAAACAAACAAAACCCAGTTATCAGAAGGAAAGAAATCACAAAGATCAGAGCAGAAATAAAAACAAAGAAAACAATAGCAAAGATCAATAAGACTAAAAGTTGGTTCTTTGAGAAGATAAACAAAATCGATAAACCATTAGCCAGACTCATCAAGAAAAAGAGGGAGAGGACTCAAATCAATAAAATTAGAAATGAAAAAGAAGTTACCACAGACACCACAGAAATACAAAGCATCCTAAGAGACTACTACAAGCAACTCTATGCCAATAAAACGGACAACCTGGAAGAAATGGACACATTCTTAGAAAGGTATAACCTTGCAAGACTGACCCAGGAAGAAACAGAAAATATGAACAGACCAATCACAAGTAATGAAATTGAAACTGTGATCAACAGTCTTCCAACAAACAAAAGTCCAGGACCAGATGGCTTCACAGGTGAATTCTATCAAACATTTAGAGAAGAGCTAACACCCATCCTTCTCAAACTCTTCCAAAAAGTTGCAGAGGAAGGAACACTCCCAAACTCATTCTATGAGGCCACCATCATCCTGATACCAAAACCAAAGATACTACAAAAAGAAAATTACAGACCAATATCTTTGATGAATATAGATGCAAAAATCCTCAACAAAATACTAGGAAACAGAATCCAACAACACATTAAAAGGACCATACACCATGATCAAGTGGGATTTATCCCAGGGATGCAAGGATTCTTCAATATATGCAAATCAATCAGTGTGATACACCGTATTAACAAATTGAAGAATCAAAACCATATGATCATCTCAATAGATGCAGAGAAAGCTTATGACAAAATTCAACACCCATTTATGGTAAAAACTCTCCAGAAAGTGGGTATAGAGGGGACCTACCTCAACATAATAAAGGCCATATATGACAAACCCACAGCCAACATCATTTTCAATGGTGAAAAACTGAAAGCATTTCCTCTAAGATCAGGAACAAGACAAGGATGTCCACTCTCACTGCTATTATTCAACGTAGTTTTGGAAGTCCTAGCCACGGCAATCAGAGAAGAAAAAGAAATAAAAGGAATCCAAATTGGAAAAGAAGAAGTAAAACTGTCCCTGTTTGCAGATGACATGATACTATACATAGAGAATCCTAAAGATGCCACCAGAAAACTACTAGAGCTAATCAATGAATTTGGTAAAGTTGCAGGATACAAAATTAATGCACAGAAACCTCTTGCATTCCTATACACTAATGATGAAATATCTGAAAGTGAAATTAAGGAAACACTCCCATTTACCATTGCAACAAAAAGAATAAAATAGCTAGGAATAAACCTACCTAGGGAGACAAAAACCTGTATGCAGAAAACTATAAGACACTGATGAAGGAAATTAAAGCTGATACGAACAGATGGAGAGATATACCATGTTCTTGGATTGGAAGAATCAATATTGTGAAAATGACTCTACCACCCAAAGCAATCTACAGATTCAATGCAATCCGTATCAAATTAACCAATGTCATTTTTTACGGAACTAGAACAAAAAATCTTAAAATTTGTATGGAGACACAAAAGACCCCGAATAGCCAAAGCAGTCTTGAGGGCAAACAATGGAGCTGGAGGAATCAGACTCCCTTACTTCAGACTATACTGCAAAGCTACAGTAATGAAGACAATATGGTACTGACACAAAAACAGAAACATAGATCACTGGTACAAGATAGAAAGCCCAGAGTTAAACCCATGCACCTGTGGTCAACTTATCTATGACAAAGGAGGCAAGGATTTACAATGGAGAAAAGACAGTCTGTTCAATACGTGGTGCTGGGAAAACTGGACAGCTACATGTAAAAGAATGAAATTAGAACACTCCCTAACACCATACACAAAAATAAACTCAAAATGAATTCGAGACCTAAATGTAAGACGACACTATAAAACCGTTAGAGGAAAACATAGGAAGAACACTCTTTGACATAAATCACAGCAAGATCTTTTTTGACCCACCTCTGAGAGAAATGGAAATAGAAACAACAGTAAACAAATGGGACCTAATGAAGCTTAAAAGCTTTTGCACAGCAAAGGAAATCCTAAACAAGACGAAAAGACAACCCTCAGAATGGGAGAAAATATTTGCAAACGAATCAACGGACAAAGGATTAATCTCCAAAATATATAAACAGCTCATGCAGCTTGATATTAAAAAAACAAACAACCCAAACCAAAAATGGGCAGAAAACTTAAATAGACATTTCTCCAAAGAAGTCATACAGATGGCCAAGAAGCACATGAGAAGCTGCACAACATCACTAATTACTAGAGAAATGCAAACAAAAAGTACAATGAGGTATCATCTCACACCAGTTAGAATGGGCATCATCAGAAAATCTACAAACAACAAATGCTGGAGAGGGTGTGGAGAAAAGGGAACCCTCTTGCACTGTTGGTGGGAATGTAAACTGATGCAGCCACTATGGAGAACAGTATGGACGTTCTTTAAAAAACTAAAAATAGAATTTCCATACAATCCAGCAATCCCACTACTGGGCATATACCCAGAGAAACCACAATTCTAACACGTGCACCCCAATGTTCATTGCAGCACTATTTACAATAGCCAGGTCATGGAAGCAACTTAAATGCCCACCGACAGATGAATGGATAAAGAAGATGTGGTACATATATGCAATGGAATATTACTCAGTCCTAAAAAGGAACGAAATTGGGTCATTTGTTGAGACGTGGATGGATCTAGAGACTGTCATACGGAGTGAAGTAAGTCAGAGAAAAACAAGTATCCTGTATTAATGCACATATGTGGAATCTAGAAAAATGGTACAGATGAACTGGTTTTCAGGACAGAAATTGAGAGACAGATGTAGAGAACAAACATGTGGATACCAAGGGGGAGAACGCGGGAGTGGTGGTGGTGGTGTGATGAATTGGGAGATTGGGATTGACGTGTATACACTGATGTGTATAAAATTGATTACTAATAAGAACCTGCTGTATAAAAAAAAAAAAAAAAGAGATGCTCCAGTTGCCCAGTGTAGGTCCTTAGAAATATCAGCTAGGGAGTGACTCTGTTTTTTAAACAGGACTGTAGTCTGGTCCATGCCCTGGGCCTAGCCAAGAGACGCAGCATTTCTGGTACTTAGCTGGTCTAGTCATCTGTGAGATCTGTATCATAATGTCATCTTACAGAGAGTTAGGAATGGCTTTTTTGTAGATTGAAAGTTAAAAGGAGCCACAGCCCACCATATTTAGAATAGAGTAAATAAGAAAAGAGTAGGTGTTAGAAAAAAAAAGTAAGGCCTAGAATTTCTCTTTGACAATGTAATGATCATTTTTATAACGGGATGGAATTGACCTAGTTTTGCTACCCTTCACTTTCAGTAAAGGTTGTGGTATCAGTTTTACAATAGATCTGCATTCATTGAGGAAAGGTTTCCAATGAAAACTCAGTTACTCTGACCTCTTCTGACTTTTGGTCATCTATTTATGTTGATCATTTTTATATGTCACAGAATCATCTAGGGATCACCAAAAATGATTTTTAGTTGCTTTATTTACTAATTTCTTATGGAGGATTGAAACCAGTAACTGTAATAACCCTAAACTTTTTTAGTTTAAAAATTTTAAGATCAGCATTCCTAGTATTATACATAATTACAGTTCTAGGTATTTTAAGCTAAATGTTGATGTTGATTTTCCTTGGCAACAGTTTTCCCTGTTACCTGTCTCCTTTCAGAGGATGGAGATTAGGAGGCCCAAAGTACTGTTTGACTTTTCCTCACTGTGTAGAATAGAAAAGGGAAGCAGGTTGATGATGTCAGATAGGGTAGAGTTCGTGGTGGGGAATATCATACCCAAATACTGCTGCACCAGATTAGACCAAGGAATTGTAGAGATGTCAGTCAAAGTGTGGAATGAGACAGCACAGTGCAAGAGGTGTCAAGCTGGGGAGCAGGGGATCAAGTCTGGCTTGGCAGCCAGGTGACATATCCAGAATTGGAGTGGATCAGTACTGTACCAGCAGTATACTGCTGATACTTTGGTAAGTAGAAGAGCCACCTGCGAGTGCGTAGCTCATAAATGTAGAAACTTAAACTGTCAATACATGTCTGTCTTATTCAAAAACCGAGTAAGCGTTATGCCACAGTTTCATTTTAAGTTGACGGAGTCGTAATGGTAGGATGCTTGTGAGTTTGAGTGTGCTGTTGATAGCTGAGAGTCTTGTGTCATGGCTGTTACTAGGAATGGTTGTTTTTCATGTCTCTTAAAATACTTTCTACCCATCTTAATTGATAAATTACAATGTTCTGATTAGTTACAGCAGCTTATTTTAAAACACGTGCTATTTTCATCCTGAATTTGAGAACATAAGATTTGGTCTTTGAAGTATAGTTCCAGATTTACCGATTTAATGTAATTTTTATTAACTTGACAAAATGATGGCCCAGTTGGGATTCATTCTGAGTAGTAGTCCTTGATCTGAAAGTGTTTCATCTTTGTGTGAGCTATTAAAAACATAAGACTTTGCTTATAAGAAAGGCCTTTCTTAGAACAATCCTGAATCTTGGAGTCCATGTAGGACTTTTAGCATTATCCTGTCTTTGATGTTTAGTGATAGGGATTGAATTGTCCAGCTTGGGTCTCAAGTATCTGCCATCAGTTTTGAAGCTATAAATTTGGGACTCACCAGAATGTTAGAACATTAATCCAGCAAATTGAGCCCATCACAGACTCCATTTCTGAAAAAGTCACATTGCTTCTGCTCTCAGGGTCCCCAGTCAATTACTCAGATATAAACATTACTAGCTACAATGCACAGAGAAAATACTACCTCATTTAATCTAGATGTTCATTTACAGTAAGCCCTTTTTCTAGAATTAGGCAAAATGTCAAAATGATCGGTTTAAGTATGTGCTACAGTTCTTGCCTCTAACTGGAGGTGCTAATAAACAGTGAAATCAGATAAGGTAGGTTTTTTCCAAAAATACTTCTAAAAAATTGAAATCAAAGTCAATGATGTAAAACATATATAGGAACTAAGCATGTAATATAAATCAGTGAAACAAGCCATGAGTTTGTTTTATAGTGGAATGATTCTTTTTTAGACACATTTCATTTGCATACTTAATGTAGGAATATTTACTTACATTCATTTACTTTCTCCCTTTTGTCTGTGCTGTTTTCCCACATTGGTGGGTTTTCTCAGCTCCTCTCTAAGAAAAGCGGAGCAGCCCAGAGCCCCTTAATAAACAGCCACTGACTTGATCTCAGGGCCATGGAGACCTGAGAGGGAGATGGGGAGAGACCTCATTCCCTAGGTAAGGCAGACATCACGACTCAACTGCAACTAATTGTCACCACAGAGGGAAGACGGTAAGTCTGAAATGTTCATGTGAAATCTCCCTAGATGTTGGCAATTAAAATAGTTTGGTGGGGGCTTCCCTGGTGGCGCAGTGGTTGAGAGTCCGCCTGCGGATGCAGGGGACATGGGGTTGTGCCCCGGTCTGGGAAGATCCCACATGCCGCGGAGCGACTGGGCCCGTGAGCCATGGCCACTGAGCCTGCGCGTCGGGAGCCTGTGCTCCGCAATGGGAGAGGCCACAACAGTGAGAGGCCCGCGTACTGCAAAAAATAAATAAAATAGTTTGGTGTCCTTGCTTATGTTTTCCTTTCATAGAACTAAAATTTTTAAAAATTAATTTGGCTAGCTAAATACTGCATGCATATTTTAAATTCAGGCTTCTAAATACTGTGACCAAATTTACTTGAAGAAAAATATTTACTTGAAGAAAAAAATTTATTTGATTAGGACAGAAACTATCACCTTTGAAAACAAGTTATGTAGTTGGTATACTTTGGAACACACAAATAAGTGCAGACATAGGCTAATACTTCAAAGTTGAATACAGTGATGTTACTGCAGCCATTCATGCATCTGTCCAGTGGAGAAAATGTGGAGGTATAGGCCTGTGTTGTCACACCTTTTATAGAATTCCACATCTGCACAAGTCTTTAGTTTATAATTACAGTTGTTAATATCATAAAAGAATACATCATTATTGTACCTTTTTTGCATGTTCTTTTTGTTTTCTTTGTCTTTTTAAAGCAGAGGACAAAATGTCAAACACAGTTTTGTTCAGAGATGCCCAGTTTAGTAGTTTATGCTGGTTAAATTTCCAGGGTAATTGCTTAAATGTCTTACAGAATTTGCCATCATTTTATAGGTTTATGCTTTTCAAGACAACTGGGTGGGTACATACTTTCATATTAAGTAAAGGATTGGTTGTTTTTCTTTTTAAGAAGATGTTGGGGTAGGAGTTTATTAATTTATTTTTGCTGTGTTCGGTCTTCGTTTCTGTGCGAGGGCTTTCTCTAGTGGCAAGCGGGGGCCACTCTTCATCGCGGTGCACGGGCCTCTCACTATCGCGGCCTCTCTTGTTGCGGAACACAGGCTCCAGACGCTCAGGCTCAGTAGTTGTGGCTCACGGGCCTAGTTGCTCTGCGGCATGTGGGATCTTCCCAGACCAGGGCTCGAACCCGTGTCCCCTGCATTAGCAGGCAGATTCTAAACCACTGCGCCACCAGGGAAGCCCCAAGGATTGGTTTTTGATGTAATCATGTTGACTGTGATTCAGATAAGCTGCATAGGTGGAGGGATTATTTGGCCTTGTTCAAAAAGCAAGGCATATATATATGCATGGTAAATAGGAGCTCAAGATTATAGCTTACTTTTTCTACTGCTATGTCTTATTGAAATAAAAATGTTAAAGCATATAAGCATGATTAAGAATATTGTATTTATAAAAATAATTCCAAAACAAAATTTAAGAAAATATAAGCACATGTAAGCTTGTCAGCCAACTGACTCCCTAAATTTTAAACCCCACCCACCTCCTTGAGATGATACTGACAGGAGATTGGGTCAGAATGGCATTAGAACCTCTTTGGGGAACATTCCCAGTTCTGATTGCTTTCAAGTGATTGCTTCTTAAGTGAAAGATTCCCGTTCCATCTGATAACCTGTCTTTGCGGGCTCATTTAGTTCTGAGTTAATAACCCTGCTGCTCATGCTCTTAGCAGTTGGTCTGTGTCATTGACTTTATAAAGGCAGCGGGATGCTTTCTCAGCGTCTACTGTGTGACACATAGTAAGTGCTCAATAAATAAATAATCCTTTACTCTTTGCTTGACTAATAATAGTAATTCCCAGAGGATTTTTTAATAACCTTCTCTTTTCACTTCTTTTCCCTTCTGTTGTTACTTTCTTGCTGCATAAGAGGAATGTGTTTCTCTAGTAAGGATTTTTTTTCTCTCAAATAACAGAATATCATCTTTGAGGCTGAGGAAACAAAGTAATTTCCACTGACTTACTACTTATCAGTGGACTTACAGAATCAATTTACTTTGGTCTGACTTTAAAGGCATCTGACTCTTTCTCCAGGAACAAATTTTTAAAATACTTGTGCCAGATGCAACCTATTAAAAAAGTAAGACAAATTATTTAACCACATCTGTATCACCTTGTTAATAATGGCTTAAGTAAAAAGTTGGACTGTATGCCTCCTGTATGTAATAGTGGACCCAAGGGAGAGTAGATTGCCTGAGAGTGAGGAGAGGACAGGATGGTTGAGGACGGGCACAGGGTGGCTCCCAGGAGTCTTGGGAAACTGCTGCTGGTCGGTAAAACTGCCTCCGGGAGAGATGACCTCACCGGGAGGTAGGAGGTAGCTGAGTTGCACACCTAGGAAAGTGTCGTCCCCAGGCTACACATTCATTTCCCCAAAACACAACGTGGAAGCAGAGGAGCCCTGGACTTCAGGAGACTGGGGCTTTGACACTAGTCATCAGTATGGACCAAAGATAGGAAATCTTACCTGCCAGTCCTATGGAATAGAGATTCTGATTCAATTAGGTTGATTTTTAAAAAAAATATTTATTTATTTATTTTTGGCTGCGTTGGGTCTTTGTTGCTGCGCGTGGGCTTTCTCTAGTTGTGGAGAGCGGGGGCTACTCTTCGTTTCAGTGCGCGGGCTTCTCGTGGTGGCTTCTCTTGTTGTAGAGCATGGGCTCTAGGCGCATGGGCTTTAGTAGTTGTGGCTCGCGGGCTCTAGAGCACAGGCTCGGTAGTTGTGGTGCATGGGCTTAGTTGCTCCACGGCATGTGGGATCTTCCCTGACCAGGGATCAAACCTGTGTCCCCTGCATTGGCAGGCAGGTTCTTATCTACTACACCACCAGGGAAGCCCCAATTAGGTTGATTTTTTTTTTTTTTTTTTTTTTTTTTGCGGTACGTGGGCCTCTCACTGTTGTGGCCTCTCCCGTTGCGGAGCACAGGCTCTGGACGTGCAGGCTCAGTGGCCATGGCTCACGGGCCTAGCTGCTCTGCGGCATGTGGGATCTTCCCAGACCCGGGCACGAACCTGTGTCCCCTGCATCGGCAGGTGGACTCTCAACCACTGTGCCACCAGGGAAGCCCAATTAGGTTGATTTTTAAAACATGACCTTTTTTTGTACACTAAAGTTTACTGCTGCAAATTTATATCAGTATGCTGAATCTGATTTCCCCGAATTTATAAATGTAATAACCTTTCTGCCAAATAGGCATATTAAGTCCTTAAAACACTGATTGGGTAACATTATTCTAAATCCCATGGGGTATCCTAAAACTATTTTTCAAACATTAATATGTTTCCAAAGAAACAGTTTTTCATGGACCTAAAGGATACCTCAGTTTGAAAAATACTGATTTCAAAGTCTTATTCTGTAAAAGGTCTTAAAATTGAAAATTCTTACCGTAAAAAAGCTGTGTGTTTATAACTGGTAACAGTTTTTTTAAATGTCTTGAGAATAAAAAGTACACCCTAGAAATCCTTGCACAAATCATACTAGTGGGATTGGATCTGCGGTCACTATTATAATGATAGTTTCCTAAACTAGACACTAGTCATTTTGCTTCCCAAATTGACTTTCTTCTTTATGTGATTTAAAACTGGATTTTATTGTATTAAGTTGGGATGACAATGGCTCTGGAAATTATGTTCATGAGGACATACTTTGGGAATTGGGATAGTTTGGCCTGGACAAGGGACATGATAGGGATACATGATAGCCTTTGAACTATCTGAAAACTGCCATCAAGTGGAAGAAGAATTCACCTATGCCCTCAAAAGACAGTTTGCACAAAAAGGGGATGTTTCAGTAAAACAGTCTGCTAAATATGATTTTCTAACAGAACTGTTTATAAATGGCTGCTTGGGAAGGAGTAAGCTTCTCATCACTTTTTTTTCAAGCAGAGGCCAGAAAACATCTGTTAGAGATGATGACTAGGGGATTTCTCTTGCCTTTTCAATTAAGATTTTTTTTCCTTTTTATCCAGGTTATTCAGTATTACATCTTAGGTTTTCAGCAATTATAAATCACACATTTAATTCTCCCCAAAGAATTGTCTTCTCTGGAAGATTACTGATGAAGCTTTTTGGAAGCTTTCAGACACTATAGTATGTAATGCCTCCTAGAGGAGCTGAAGTTCAATTTCAGATTATCCTTGAACATGATGTAAATTTTGATCCTTACTCCTCATTATTACATTAATAGAGAACCATGTTTCCATCTGACAACATTACAAAAAAGACTAATATACTGTTCCTAATTCTCAACCTGCTGTCATTAGGTTAGATTTCTAGGAAGTGAAATCTCTGAAACCATCTTTTAACTGGACCCTTCCATAGCATTTAAAGGTGCTTGGTTTTAAGGATATAAATTAAGATTCTCATGGCATGTAGGAGTCCGATTAGTCCTACTTTTCATGATCCTTAGCAAGTTTAATTTAAAAACCTAATAAAATAATAATGGCAATGAACTGTGATGCCTGGGTGCCACACTGTGCCAGGGACTGTTCTAAACCTTTTACACTTATTAACCTAATCCTTGAACAACCGAGTAGGAAACCGAGGCACAGAAAGGTTTCTGATTCACCTGTATCACACAGCTGTGTGGTAGAGCTGGTATAGAAATCTGTGTGGTCGGTTCTGGAGCTCATACTCTTAGCCATTATGTTCTAGTGCCTCTCAAGGTTTGGGGGAAGGGGTGACTGTTTCAAAATACCATGGGTCAGCACTCACACCATTTTTGGCAAGTGGTCATTCAGGATTCACTGGAGCAGTTCCATTATATATTGGGTTCTTCTGCCATTGAAATCGAAACTCTCCATTTGTACTCTGTATTATATTCCCTTCTGTCCTCCAAGTCTTGCTCTTCTAAGGGTTTTGTTTGTTTGATTGGTTTTGTTTTTTTTGTTTTTTTTCTGTTTTCAATCTTCAACATTCTTTAGAGTTGAAGAATGAAATAGTACTGCCACTTTTTTTTTTTTTCCAGCATAATACTGGACTCTCCACCAGCATTTAAATGTCAAATCATCCCTGCCCGTCCTAGACAACAAAATCCTCCCTTCTGTCTGTGACCCTCTCTCATCCCCTTCTTGAGTTGCCGCCATTCTGCCCCCCATTTCTCAAGCTATTCCAATCTAGCATTTAAGCTCGTTGACCCAGTAAAACTGCTCTCACCAGTTCCCCATGACCTTTTTACTAATTTCAACATGTTTTAGTCTTCTTAGCTTGCCTTTGGGAAGCCTGCAACTTGGCTGCCCACCCTCCCTGCACCCCTCTTTTCCCTTGGCTTTGTGACATCCTCTCGCCAGGTTTTCCTTCTTATTTCTCTGGCCCTTCCCCCCCAGTCTCTTCAGGTTTCTGTTTTACTCTGTCAAGGATTTGCTGTGCTCTCACTACAGTATTGCCCTATTTTTTTCATCCATTTGTGTAGCTTTTTTTCCCCTCTATATGTAGGTGGCTTGCAAATTTCCAGCCCAGAGTTCTCTCCTGAGCCTCAGACCCCATATATTTAGGTGCTATAGTTGATCCCACTTGCATAGCTTACAAGGGACCTCAGCATGTACAGATGTGAACTACTGCCCCTTACCCCTTACACACAGAGAGACACACACATATGCACAATCTGCTTCAACTCCTCTGTTTGCTTTCTTAGGGAATGGTCTCACTGTCTACCTAGCTGCCCAAAGCAGAAATCATTGTCAGACACTTCCTTTTCCCTCACTAACTCCAATTCCTCCCTGTCCCCCTCTGTCAGGTACCCTTATTTTAGTTCAGACCACCACATGTATCCTCAATGGACTACTCTGAGAGCCGCCTAAATGGGCTCTCTGCTTCTAGTTCTGCCACCTTACACCCCCGAAGTGATCTTCCTAGAGTGTGATATTTTCACTCTTGCTGAAGTCACTGAATGTCTCCTGTTTGCCTTTAGGCTTAAGTCCAAACTCTCCCTTGACTAGGACTCACTCAGTTTTATCTTTTGCCACTTTTTTTCTCCTTAGTAAGTTCCAGTCAACTTTAAACTTAAAATCCTTTAAGTTTATTGAAAGGGTAATATATGCCCTCTCTCACTCTGGGCCTTCATGCATATTTTTCCCTCTTCTGGAATATTTACCAATACTCCCAATGACCTGGCTAATGTCTACTAAATTTTCCAGGTCCCAGCTTCAGTGTAACTACTGTGAAATCTTTACTGACTACACCCTGCCCCCTAGCTAGACTAGGTCAGATATCCCTAGTATATATGCTATATATATATTTGCATATCAGGAATACATATACATACAATATATATATAGCATGTCATGACATTTATGAAACTTTAATTGTAGAGATGGCAGGGATTTGGTTTGTGCTGCTTACTGTTGTCTGTCTCCCCAGTAGAGGGCATAGTGCCTGGCACATGGCAGGTGTGAAATAAATATTTGTTAATTGAGAACATGGAGGTTCTTCTTTCAGTTGAGCAGCACCTTGTCACTTCTATTTATTGGTTCTGTTTCTGTACCCTTGGGAACACACAGGGCAATCATTAGACTATCTTTTTATTTTTTTTAAAGTTGTGCCCCACTTATAGTTATTATGAAATATTGGCTGTATTCCCTGTGTTGTACAGTATATCCTTGTAGTTTATTTTATATGTAGTAGTTTGTACCTGTTAATGCCCTACCCCTACCTTGCTCTCCCCCCATTGCCTTTACCCACTGGTAACCACTAGTTCTCTATATCTGTGAGTCTTTCTTGTTATATTTACTAGTTTGTTTTAATTTTTAGATTCTACATGTAAGTGATAACATACAGTGTTTATCTTCTCTGACTTATTTCACTAAGCATAATACCTTCCAAGTCCATCTATGTTGTTGCAAACGGCAAAATTTCATTTTCTTTTTATTGCTGAGTAGTATTTCATCGTATATGTATTCCACATCTTTACCTATTCATCTGTTGATGGACACTTAGGTTGCTTCCTTATCTTGGCTGTTGTAAATAATGCTGCTGTGTACATTGGGGTGCATGTATCTTTTCAACTTAGTGTTTTTGTTTTTTCCAGATATGTACCCAGGAGTGGAATTGCTGAGTCATATGGTAGTTCTATTTTTAGTTTTAGTTTTCCACATTGGCTGCACCAATTTACATTCCCACCAGCAGTGTACAAGGGTTCCCTTTTCTTCACATCCTCGCCAACATTTGTTGTGCCCTTTTCGATGCTAGCCATTCTTTTTTTTTTTAATCTTTATTGGAGTATAATTGCTTCACAATACTGTGCTATTTTCTGTTGTACAACAAAGCAAATCAGACATATGCATACATATGTCCCCATATCCCCTCCCTCTTGAGCCTCCCTCCCATCCTCCCTATCCCTCCCCTCTAGGTCATCACAAAGCACCGAGCCGATCTCCCTATGCTATGCTGCTGCTTCCCACCACCTAACTGTTTTACATTTGGTAGTGTATATATGCCGATGCTACTCTCACTTCGCCCAAGCTTCCCCCTCCCACCCCATGTCCTCAAGTCCGTTCTCTATGTCTGCCTCTTTATTCCTGCCCGGCAACTAGGCTCATCAGTACCTTTTTTTTTTTTTTTTTTTTAATTCCATATATATGTGTTAGCACATGGCATTTGTTTTTCTCTGACTTACTTCACTCTGTATGACAGACTCTAGGTCCATCCGCCTCACTACAAATAACTCAATTTCGTTCTTTTTTATGGCTAATATTCCACTGTATATATGTGCCACATCTTATTTATGCATTCATCTGTTGATGGACACTTAGGTTGCTTCCATGTCCTGGCTATTGTAAATAGTGCTTCAGTGAACATTGTGGTACATGACTCTTTTTGAATTATGGTTTTCTCAGGGTATACGCCCGGTAGTGGGATTACTGGGTCGTATGGTAGCTCTATTTTTATTTTTTTAAGGAACCTCCATACTGTTCTCCATAGTGGTTGTATCAATTTACATTCCCACCAACAGTGCAAGAGGGTTCCCTTTTCTCCACACCCTCTCTCCAGTATTTACTATTTGTAGATTTTTTGATAATGGCCATTCTGAGTGGTGTGAGGTGATACCTCATTGTAGTTTTGATTTGCATTTCTCTAATAGTGATGTTGAGCACCTTTTCATGTGCCTTTGGCCATCTGTATATCTTCCTTGGTGAAATGTCTGTTTAGGTCTTCCACCCATTTTTTAACTGGATTGTTTGTTTTATTGATATTGAGCTACATGAGCTGTTTGTATATTTTGGAGATTAATCCTTTGTCTGTTGTTTCATTGGCAAATATTTTCTCCCATTCTGAGGGTTGTCTTTTTGTCTTGTTTATGAGGCTAGCCACTCTAACAGGTGTGATATCTCATTGTGGTTTTGATTTGCGTTTCTCTGACGATTAATGATGTTGAGCGTCTTTTCATGTGCCTGTTGGCCATCTGTATGTCTTGGGAAAATGTCTATTCAGGTTTTCTGCCCATTTTTTCAGTTTTTTTTTTAAAATTTATTTATTTATTTTTGGTTGCGTTGGGTGTTTGTTGCTGTGCAGAGGCTTTCTCTAGTTGTGGCGAGTGGGGGCTACTCTTCATTGAGGTGTGCAGGCTTCTCATCGTGCTGGCTTCTCTTGTTGTGGAGCACAGGCTCTAGGCACGTGGGCTTCAGTAGTTGTGACACTCGGGCTCAGTAGTTGTGGCTCACGGGCTCTAGAGTGCAGGCTCAGTAGTTGTGGCGCATGGGCTTAGTTGCTCCGCGGCATGTGGGATCTTCCCAGACCAGGGGTTGAACCTGTGTCTCCTGCATTGGCAGGCGGATTTGTAACCACTGTACCACCAGGGAAGTCCTGGGTTGTTTGTTTTTTTGATGTTGTATGAGCTGTTTATACATTTTGTATGTTAATCCCTTATCGGTTATATCATTTGCAAATATTTTCTGCCGTTCAGTAGTTGTCTTTTCATTTTGTTTATGGTTTCCTTTGCTGTGCAAAAGCTTTTAAATTTAATTAGGTCCCATTTGTGTTTTTGCTTTTATTTCCTTTACTTCAGGAGACAGATACAAAAATGTATTGCTACAATTTATGTCAAAAAGCATTCTGCCTATGTTTTCTTCTAGGAGATTTATGGTTTCTGGTCTTACATTTAGCTGTGTAATACATTTTGAGTTTATTTTTGTATATGGTGTTAAAAAATGTTCTCATTTCATTCTTTTACATGTAGCTGTCTTGTTTTCCCAGCATTATTGAAGAGATCGTCTTTTCCCCATTGTATATTTTTGCCTACTTTGTCATAGATTAATTGCATAAGTGTGTGGGTTTATTTCTGGGCTGCTTTGTTCCATTGCTATGTGTCTGTTTTTGTGCCAGTACTGTACTGTTTTGGCTACTGTAGCTTTGTAGTATAGTCAGAAGTCAGGGACCATAATTCCTCCAGTTCTTTTCTTCTTTCTCAAGATTGTTTGGGCTCTTTGGAGTCTTTTGTGTTTCCATACAAATTTTAAAATTATTTGCTCTACTTCTGTGAAAAATGCCCTTGGTATTTTGATAGGGATTGCACTGAACCTGTAGATTGCCCCAGGTAGTATAGTCATTTTAACAATATTCTTCCAACCCATGAACACAGTATATCTTTCCATCTGTTTGTGTTGTCCTTAATTTCTTTCGTCAGTGTCTTATAGATTTCCAAGTACATGTCTTAGGTAGGTTTATTCCTAGGTATTTTATTCTTTTTGATGCGATTGTAAATAAATGGTATTATTTACTTAATTTCTCTTTCTGTTTGTTGTTAGTATATAGAAATGCAACAGATTTCTCTGTATTAATTTTGTACCCTCCAACTTTACTGAATTCATTGATGAGCTCTAGTAGTTTTTTGGTGACATCTTTAGGATTTTCTTCCTATAGTGTGATATCTGCAAACAGTGACAATTTTACTGCTTCCTTTCCCATTTGGATTTCTTTTATTTCTTTTTCTTGTCTGATTGATGTGGCTATGACTTCCAACACTGTTGAATGAAAGTGGTAAGAGTGGGCATACAAGAGTTCCTGATATTAGAGGAAATGCTTTCAGCTTTTCATCGCTGAGTATGATGTTAGCTGGGAGCTTGTCATATATGGCTTTTATTTTGTTGAGGTATGTTCCCTCTTTGCCCACTTTCTGGAGAGTTTTTATCATAAATGGATGTTGAATTTCGTCTAAAGCTTTTTCTGCATCTGTTGAGATGATCACGTGGTTTTTATTCTTCAATTTGTTAATGTGGAGTATCACACTGATTGATTTGTGGATATTGAAAAATCTTTGTATCCTTGGAATAAATCCCACTTGATCATGGTATATTATCCTTTTAATTTATTGTTGGATTTGGTTCGCCAATATTTTGTTGAGGATTTTTGCATCTATGTTCATCAGTGACATTGGCCTGTAATTTCCTTTTTTTGATATTTTCATCTGGTTTTGGTATCAGGGTGATGCTGGCCTCATAGAGTGAGTTTGGAAGTGTTCCTTCCTCTGCAACGTTTTGGAATAGTTTTAGAAGGATAGGCATTAACTCTTATCTGAAAGTTTGGTAGAATTCACCGGAGAAGTCATTTGGTCCTGGACTTTTGTTAGTTTTTTGTTTTTTTTTTTTAATATTACTGATTCAATTTCATTACTGGTAATTGGTCTGTTAATGTTTTCTGTTTCTTCCTAGTTCAGCCTTGGGAGACTGTACTTTTTTAGGAATTTGTCCATTTCTTCTAAGTTGTCCATTGTATTGGCATATAGTTGTCCTTAGTAATCTCTTATGATCCTATGTATTTCTGTGGTGTTGGTTGTAACTAATTTTTTGTTTGATTTTATTGATTTTGGCCCTCTTTTTTCTTGATGAGTCTGAGAAAGAAATTTCAATTGTTTTACCTTTTCCTAGCTCAGATCTGGGTCACAAGGTGACTGACTGCACGGGGGCCCTGTGGCTAATGCTGGCTCACTGGTGGGTGGAGTCAGGGTCCAGGAGACCCCGTGCATTTGCCCACCCACTGGTCGGTAAAGCCAGCTCCTGGGGCTAGTGCTGGCCTACTGGCGGGCAGAAACAGGTCCTGGAGTCTGGATGCAGGGCCCAGGTGTCCCAGAGCTGGTGTCAGATGGCTGGGGGTTGGGGCTGGTTCCTGACACAGTTGGGTGTGGGGTCTGGGGGATCCTGAAGCTTCTGTTAGCTTGGTAGTGGGTGGGCCAGGTATGTAGAGCTGCGGTTTTCTTTTGGCTGGTGTCTGCCCTCTGGTGGATAGGGCTGGGTCCTGGGGTCTCTGGCTGGAGAGCCCTGGGGTGTCCCAGGGCTATTGCCTGTGGTCTGCTGTGTAGGGCTGGGCCCTGAGCCCTGTGGTGGCAGGGCTTTGCACAGAGGGTCTTCAATCAGCCTGTCTCCCTGTGGGTGGGCCTGTGTTCCCATGCAGTTAGTTACTTGACCTGAGGCATCCCAGCACTGGCACCCACAGGCTGTTGAGTGGGGCAGGGCTGGGTCCTGAGGCTGATAAGCTAGAGGGATGGTTCCAAAATGGCACTTGCCAGCACCAGTGTCCACCTGGTAGAACAAGCTCCCCAAAATGACTGCCACCAGTGTCTGTGTCTCCAGGGGAGCTGCAGATGCCTCCTGCCTCTCTGGGAGACTTTTCAAGATCAGCAAGTAGGCCTAACCCAGGCTCCTATCAAATTACTGCTTCTGCCCTGGGTCCTGGAGCAGGTGAGGTTTTGTGTGCACTCTTAGAGAGTGGAGTTACTATTTCCTCAGCCCTCTGGGACTCCTGAAAGTAAGCCCCACTGGCCTTCAAAGTCAAATGCTCTGGGGGCTCATCTTCCCAGTCCAGGACTCCTGGGCTGGGGAGCCCAACATGGGGCTCAGACCTCTCACTCCTTTGGGAGAAACTCTGCAGTTGTAATTATTCTCCCATTTGTGGGTTGCCCACCTGGAGTTATGAGACTTGTTTGTATCATGACTCCGCCCCTCCTACCCATCTCCCTGTGGTTCCTTTTTATCTTTAGTTGTATATCTTTTCTGGTAGGTTCTGTTTTTTTGCATCAATGGTTGTTCTGCAAATAGTGTTTTTGTTGTGCATGTGAGAGGTGGTGAGTTCAGGATCTTTCTACTCTACCATCTTGGCTGATCAGATTCATTAGACTGTCTTCAAGTGAATTAAGGAATGTGGTCTGGGCTTCTGTTTCACACATTGTATGGTGCCTAGAACTGAACACTCACCTCAGAGTGGAGTGGGATCATCGCTATACTTACTTGACAGGCAGCCCTTGTAAAAAAGTAGCTTGGGATCATATATGCTCTCATCCCACTACACGTTCATGTTGACAAACCTGCATTTCTTTTTATAAATTTATTTTTATTTTTGTCTTCGTTGCTGCGTGTGGGTTTTTCTCTAGTTGTGGTGAGTGGGGGCTACTCTTCAGTGCAGTGCGTGGGCTTCTCATTGCGGTGGCTTCTCTTGTTGCGGAGCACGGGCTCTAGGCGTACGGGCTTCAGTAGTTGTGGCTCGCGGGCTCAGTAGTTGTGGCACGTGGGCTGTAGAGTGCAGGCTCAGTAGCTGTGGTGCACGGGCATAGTTGCTCCGTGGCATGTGGGATCTTCCCAGACCAAGGCTCAAACCCGTGTCCCCTGCATTGGCAGATGGGTTCTTAACCACTGGGCCACCAGGGAAGCCCCACATATTGGAGAACTTTTAAATTGCCTTTCTCAAGTACACTGTCTCTGACATTGCTTATATTTATTTATTTACCTAATTCTCAACTCCCCCCCAAAATATTTAGTTTTTAGTGATCCATCCAAACAACGTTTTCCAAGACGCTTTAACTACTACCCTTATTTCTTTTTAAAATCTCAAAATACCTAAATAATGAATTCTGTCTGCTGAGTAAGAGCATATGAAGTGATTTATTGAACTGGTTAAGATCCATTATATACAGGTAGAAACCATCAAAATTGTACAGGGAACCATTAAGAATACTGATAAAGACAGTTTTACAGATAAAACGACAACTGGAAAATAGTTTTAACATACATAACATATAATTATGAAAAAAATATAGAACACAAATTGTTCTACCAAATAGATTCCAAGGTTATTTAAAAGTCTGCTATGCAAACTTTAAGTTGAAAAATGTGTTCAATGGGGTTACATGGTTTTAAAAAAATTAAGCATAATGTAAAAATTAAGTTGTTTTTTTCCTCACTGCAAATGGGAGAGGAACCAAAACTTTTTACTCCAAATCTATACATTTTGAAAAATAATTTATATGTCTAGCACAAAGAAAGAAAATTGAGAATGTTTACAGTTCTGTAAACTATGCCTTTCAAGAAATGCAAACTGCATCAGTTTTAACAGTTAAAAATTGTGCAATCAGAAATAGACTGTTCCCTTTAAGGTACAATTGTACCTTCATTGGCTTTATACCTGAGCACCAAAGCTGTAGTTCTAAATGCCGTCTTGGAAAGCTATTCTGAAAATGAGTAAGAAATCAAAACTAGCCTGTTATTGTCAGGAGAATTAGGCACCAAGAAGGAGATTATCTCCTTAGAAATGCAGTATTAACAATAGAGAAGTTTCAATTAATTAAGCAGCTGACAGATCTCCTTGTGAACACAGCAAAGGAAATCCACATAGGATGATCCTCCATAAAGTCCTTTGTCTTCTACCAGGAACTGTCGGAAAACCATTTCTGGCTGTTCTCGCTGCTTTACTATCGTGAGCTAGGAAAAAAAACAAGTTAGCTGGTTATAAACATTTTCTGAATGTGGCTAAATTTTGTATCCTTCAATTTCACCAAAATTACATAATGTCCACTGTCTGTGAGGCCTTGGAGGATGATAGGAAAGTGCCTATTATCCAGAGTGGAGAGAGGCAATAACCCCAAAACGACAAAAACCAAGACATACAATTAATTATAAGTGGCAACAATGAAACATAAGCCGAGTGCTGCGGGAAAGGCTTCACAATGTAGTGACTGTACCGAACCTTAAAGGACAGGGTGGGATTTCCTTAAGGAGGTGGGGGCCGAGCTAGCATTCCATGCGGGGACCACATACAAAAGACACAGTCCTGCCTGGTATGTAAACTAGCCCACACTTCTGAAAGGCAGTGGGAGGTAATGCCTTTGGGTTTTTGTAGGGAATGTGATCCAGTGAAGGTGTTTAAGAACAACTGGTTATGGTGCCTAGAATGCACTGGGGAGATAAGGGAAACCAGACAGGAAGCAGTCGGAAGCATCTAGGTGGGAGATGATCAGGATCTGAATTAGGCAGTGTAGGTGCAAAGGAAGTGGATGAAAGAGAAAATGTAAAGTTCTTCAACCACTAAAATTAATAAATTCTTCAAAAATATTCAAAACAATTTTTACACTGATTACATGTGGAAATGATAATATTTTGGATATACTAGGTTAATAAAATCCATTATCAAAATGGATTTTTTACATTTGAATTGTGGCTACTACCAAGTATAGAATTGCATGTGCAGCTTACATTAGACGGTGCTGCTCTAGAGGAAGAGGCACGTGGAGAAGAAACCCAGAAGAGGGTAGTCCGTCATGAATACTCTGAGCCCTTCTACTTACTGACTGCCTCCTTCCTCACTCCTGTTTCAGGAATTCAGAGCAGATGATCAGAACGAATTTGATATCTGTTGAGCCATGAGCGTGGTTAATGGAGCCACACATGCAAATCACTGTCTCCACCTGCCTCCTGTATAATTCAGAAGAGCCAGGACATCATCTTACTTCCTTTCACGTGCGGAATCACCCAAAGGGCCTGCAGCTACTAGCTTCACGCCAGCTGCAGCAAGGAAGGTTTGTTACATATTGGCTGGGAGGGCCCAGCCCTCCCTACTGCTGCTTTATATAGGCTTTTTTTTTTTTTTTTTTAATCAAGTAGAATAATGTTGTCAACATGGCTTGCTTTTTTTCCTTTATGTTATTTTGGCCAGGGCCTTAGGCTGATAAACTCTGAACCAACCCTGAACTAATAATAATATTATAACAACTGCTGCTACCATTACAAGCCAGCTAATTCCATGTGGATATGGACACGTGTGATGTCTTGGCCTGTCAGTGCCAAGCCCTGGGAGCTGACACTGGAACAGCTGTGTGGATAGTCATATTCCACTCTGACATGGGGAAAGAAACGAACCCCTTCATGGAAACATCTCCAAAGGAGTTTAAGATGTGCATCCTGGTGAGCCTGAAACCAAGGCAATTTTCTCTTTTCTTGTGTTTTCTCCACCTTTCCCCAGGTAACACTAAGACCTCTGCCATTGTCCATTACCGGCAACAGCAATGTGGGTCCAGCCTCATTGTGGGTCCAAAACCTCAACATTTTGGTTTTCATGTGGTACTCACTGTAAAACCTTCTCTGATGAATGCATCTGGCCATCATGTGAAGTGGGAAATAGAATGGGGAATGAATTTCGGCCTTGGGGGAAACTCAACTATAAGGTAAAGTAATTAATATCCTGCTCTACCATTTGAGTCTCTACAAAGTTGGACCACCCAGCACTTGTTGGTGGAAGGTCTCAGGGAATTGCATTTATAGAAGTGGGGGATATGCTGTCTTGACACGCTAGTGGTCTTCTCCTCAAGGGGATTTTCAGATGATACCCTGAAAATGTCAAGGATTTTACAAACAACAGGTAAGTTTGCCACTGGTACATAAAAAAATCTGATTAAGTATTCAAGCTAAAATTATTTTATTACACAATTGCTTATATTTTATTTACATATCATATTTGGAGCTTACCCCAGATATTTTAATAACCAAAGCTGACATGACCTTGATAAGGGGTTACTGGAGCAGGTGGGAGAAAGCAGAGGAGAGGAAAGGGTTTTTTTCCCCCCTGGAAGGAGGGGCTACTGAGCACAAGGATGATCCCCATGTTTAGTTTGGCCTCTTCTCTGCAAATGGGGTCAACTGTGGAGATGCAGTTGCTGCTGCTGGGACAAAGGTGGATCATCCTTGCTGTGCATTCTGAGTACCAGCGGTCTTCAATTTGTGTTTCATAAGACCCTAAGATTTCATTACATGTCTCCAGGGTGTTCAGAGAGTGAAGAACATGTTTATTTTGAACCTTCTCTGCCATCTCTAGGTCCTGTCCTAAAACTGAACCCAAGTAGTGATGTAAAAACAGTTCTGGAAAGGTTGTCCTTTCCAGAGATTATAGAGATTATAAAGCTCTATATGAGTTCAAATTTCCTAAGTTCTACCCAAAGTTGATGTTTGCATGCGTGAGTATCAATGGTAAAGAATGTTGACGTAAACTGATATCACATTTATGTTTCAGGGGAAAAACAGCCCCATAATACCCTGGCTCCTGTAGAGGCCTGCCTTCAGGTGAGTGTCCTATACCTCTGCAGGAAGTAGTACAGTAATAGACCACTGTCATCTGTACATTCCAAACTCCAGGAGGTTCTAATATTGAGCTTGAGAAGGAAGACAGAGGCGAGTACATGGGATTTAGCGACAAGGCATAATTTTCCTGAGATACAGACATTTTAAACTCTTCCTCAAACTCAAAAAGGAGTCCTTAGAAGGACTAGAATAGCAAAATTTTTCAGAGATAATAAATCAAAAATTGTAAAGTCCAAATATAACAAATGTTCTAAGTAATTTTAAGCACTGACGGAAAAATCATTTCAAATTTCAAAGCCTGTTAATATTATCAATTGTTTCTAAGTTAATACTTAGTAAGATGACCCATGGTTAACCCATGGTGATAGCTGTTTATTTTTATATGTTTGTGATTGACAAGTAGGTAGATATACTTAGAGGTTAATGTGAGTTTTCTATCAAAAAATCATGTTATAAAAATATAGGACATGCATTTTAGAAGTCTGTAAGGAAATTTTTTTCAAAAGACTTGAAAAAGGAAAAAAATAAAATCTCATTCTTACCTTCATTGAATATGGCCGCTTTTGTTGGATAATACCCATTATCATTCTGAGTGTTTGTGAGTATGGGTTTCCCAGCTCAGGCAATAATGTCTAAATTTAAGAAATTCAAGTTTAAGTTTCAGTACAATTTCTGACATTTAGATAGAAGCAGAATGAGATTACTAGAATGTTAAAGTTAAAAAACATCTTTCTAAACCATATACTGAACTCTTGGCTTAGTTCATTTACCTAAAAACCAAAAATATGAAAAAATGTACTAAAAATTATTCATACGTATCAGCATGCATTTCCACCAATGAACTCTCTTTTGAAAATAAAAATCCTTCCCTGGAACTTGACACATGTATATCACTGAAATGACACAAAGGGTATTATGTTTTTTTTACAAAGGATGTCTTTAATCCCTTTGCAAGGTGGATATTTCAAGGCTATGTTGTGTGAGAAAGGGACACACTTTATTCCTTCAGCGGATCAGTTGCAGGACCCTGAGGCATTACCCCATTTGGAAAATGCTATCCAAATACCACTGTTCCAACATTAAAATAAACCACCAAATGTGATTTCTCAAAGGGAATGTGGCCTCTTAGATTCCCCTGAAATCTGGTTCATGGTGAACAAAAGATAACTACCCAGCTGCATGTGGCCCCTGGGGGATGTGAAAGATCTGGACTTAGATTTCCTCCATTAAGACAGTAAAATGCTAATGCTTACTTCTAAGCAAGAAGACACCAAGAGCTAATAGATCATCTTTGAGTTAGCCATTGAAAAAGTGAATTAGAACATTTTACCACAAAGTCACAAGTCTCAGGAAAAGATCATGGCCAATATTTTTCATAGGAGTTGTTAAAAACAAAAAAAGCAGGAAATTCATTACTTATATTCACATTCCACTCCCTCTGTGTATTCTTTGACATTAAGACTATTAAGATTTTTTTATTTAAAAAAAACACATAAGTATACTTCATATGTATGTCTCAAAGTGCCAACTGCCTCTAAAAAGAAAGCAACATTTAAGGATTTGTATATTACTACAAAACAAAGAAAAAATATACTTACTATATCTGTGTTGACATGTGCAAAAGATGGCACGTTAAATATTCCTTGGATGAGTTCTGGTGGGCTACTTACTCCCAACCATAAGAACATGTTCAGACCATTAGCCAATAGGAATATTCCTTCTTCTGAAAGACGGCTCTCAGAGCAACGAATAGCAGCAGGTAACGTTGTACTCTTGACATCTAATGTGTGCTATGCAGGCAAAGGCAAGAGAGTTAGAAACTCCCTCTTTCTTCCCTTCCTTCCTTCCTCTCTTTTCCCCTCCCTCCCTTCCTCCTTTCTTCCCTTCCTTCCAGTACATATTTAATGAGTTCCTACTCTCTACTAGTCCTATCTACTACTATCCTACTAGTCATTAGACAATAATCCCTGCCTTGTACAGCTAACAACCATTTTCTGGAGGGAAGAAGAGACAACAAATAATCTAAGTTAAATATATAGAAATTTAGGTGGTGTTAAGAGTTATGAAGAAAAGGAGCAGGAAAGTGGGATAGGGCACGTCCATGGTGGCAGTGGTGGTAGTGTTACAGTTTTAAATAGGGGAGCCCAGGAAGGCTTGTTGAAAAGACAACTTTTGAGTAAAGACCTGAGGGCATGAGTGGAGGGCCATGGGGATATCTGGGGAAGAGCATTCAGATGGAGGGAACAGCTGGTGCAGAGGTCCTGAGGCAAGAGCTTATCTGGGATGTTCAAGGATCAGCAAGGAGGCCAGTGTGGCTGGAGTGGAGTGAGAAAGGGGAGAGTAATAAGATGAGTCAGACAGAAGGGAGGGCAGAGTAGCACAGGCAGCACTGGGCCAGGGCAGTAAGAACTTTGGCTTTTACTGAAATGCGAAATCCTGGAGTGTTCTGAGTAGTGGAGGGACGTGAACTGACAATTATTTTAACAGGATCACTCTAACTTCTGTGCCAAAAACAGACTGGAGGGGCAAGCAAGGAGACTTGTTAGGAGGGATTGCTGTGGTCCACAGGAGAGGTGATTATGCTTGAGTGGGTGGTGACATACAGGGGTGAAAAGTGGTCAGCCTCTGGATAATCTTGGAAAGGAGAGCTGACGTGTTTGCTGATGGATGAGATGGGGTGGATGAGGAAGAAAGCAGCCATGGGTGACTGCAGGATGCTGGTCCTGAAGAACTGGAAGGAGGGAGGGGTGATAAATGGAGATGGGGAAGACTGCAGGAGAAGCAGGCGTGGGAGGCCCAGTCAGGACTCAGTTTAAGATGCCCGTTAACACGCTCACGGAGAGATGGTCGGGAGGCTACAGGCACAGACACGTCCACGGTTCAGGGCAGCGGTACTGCTGGAGATAGGAACTTGGGAATCATCAGTATAGAAATGTTGCTGAGAGCATAGGTAAGACCCCCAAGGGATTAAGTGTAGATAGACAGGAGAAGCTTTCCTGGACTGAGCTCCGGGGTACTTGAACAGGAAAAACAGGGTAAACTAGCAAAGAAAGCAGGAGAGAAACTGGGACAAACCAAGTAAAGAGGTTGTTTCCAGAGGGAGAAAACTGTCAGATGCTGTGGACAAGTCAGAAAAGAGAAGGACTGCCCACTGGATTGAGCAAGGCGATTTTAGTGGAGTGGTGATGTTCATGTCCCTAAGAGTTCTAGTTTCTCTGGCACATAGTTGATAATCCAATTTTATATGAAAATCAATTGTTAACAATTTACATCTAATATTCATATTGATTGAAAGGATCAATAGCTTTTTATTTCCAACTTAACTCTAATTGCACTGAGAGCCTGGGTATGAGTTGGATACAGGAGTTAGAAATAAGCCATCAGCCTTCCCCCCTTTCATCCCTCAATTATAACTTGTTACGCCTCAGGGGAAGGAGTCTAGTCAGGGAGTACAAGGGCATTCACGACATCAAGGATTACCTTTAAATAAGTAGAATACATTGCCAAGTAAAAACTCTGAGGACAAGGACAGTTCCTTCCGTGTACAGTGTAGGTAGCCTCAAATATATGCTGATTTGAAAACCCCTGATAACATTTGCTCAAGACTAATCATAGCCATTCTGATTAAATGTGGTGACTTAGACATTCATATACTGTCAAAAAACAGATAACGTGTGCACGTGAAATCCCGTATACACACATATCAGTTGCCTTTCATGCCGTAAGGCTGGATTTCTTCAACAACTTGTCGACTCACTTTTCAACCTGCCTATTCAACTGAAGATTACTAATTTGGGAATGAGGAAGGAAAAGCAGTCATCTGAAGGATTCCGTGAAGAACTCCTCAGATCCGCCCACCACCCACACGGGCCCCGAGCGCAGGCTGAAGCGCATGCGCAGCTCGCCCAGAGCCCCGGCTCTCAGGCCCACACTACGCGTTGTGAAGCCATGCGTGACTCGTAAGTTTCTCGTTAAGAACGAAATATTTCACACACAACATACGGGAAAAGGCAAAATATGATTCCCTTCGAGACTCCTCTAGGAAATGCGCCAGCGCAGTGTGCTTACTATTGGCCGAAGCTGTGGGTAGAAGAAGAGCTGAGAGTCAGCCACACCCATGGTCATGACCAGCTGCCTCTGATAGGCCCGCTCATCCGTTGAGCTCTCTGGTCTGCTGAGCAGCACACAGCTTTTTAACAAACAGTTCATGTACACTGGCAGTACTTTCATGGAATCTGGTAAAATAAGCTGGAAGAGAGAGACATTAGTTTCAGATGCTTGGTCTTTACTGAAAATCAACACCTGCAGCACTTTACCTGTAAAATAGAAAGGTTTGCTGTTGAGATTGTGGAGAGGATTAAATGGTAACCCACGTAAAGCACCTAGAGCACAGAATCTGGCACAGAGTAGGTACTGAGAGCGCGGCAGGTGGTTTTATTTTCTCTAGTGCTCTAGCAGCCTGGTGTAGTGCTTATCAGCACAGCTCACGGCCGGCAGTGCCGTCCCAGCGCTGCCTCTCACCTGCTGTGTGACACTGAGCAAATTCCTTACCCTCTCTTTCCCCCGGTTTTCTCTTCTAAAAAAGGAATAATAGCCCCTCTACTTCATGATCATGGGGTTGTTACGAGGATTAAATTATTTCTGATTTGTGAAGCACTTACAATAGTGCCGAACAGATAGTATCATATACATGTTTATTAAATAAAATGAAATAAAAGTTATTTCCTAATCTGTATTACCAGCTTCTACCTCTTGAGTTCAAGAACAGCATTTCCAGCTGTCCACGAGATATCTCTTCCTCTGTGCTCTTCATGCATCTGTTAGTCATAGACTCATCAGACATTGAATGAGTGCCACCACGTCACAGGTTCTATCAAAGTATCAAGGACCTACAGAGGAATGAGGCATAGTCCACATGCAAGATATCTAATGTCTACTGGGGATGATACACATATAAAAGATAAACCATAATAAGGAAATTGCAATACCATATGTAGAAAATAGAACAGGAAGTGCTTCATGAATTTATTAGCTGCGTAACTACTGTATGCTAACGAAAACTCAAAACTCCTACAATTCCACAAACGTACAAACATGTTCTTCCCGTTATGGTTCCTATTTTGGATACTAGAACTACCAGATGAACCCTAATTTCACTTTTTCTTTACCTTCAATTAGTACGTGAATTCTTTCTATTCTACATTTATAATCCACCTGTACCTTCCTCTCCATCCTCTCTTTGGCTCATGTGACCTCATTCTGACTTCATTCTAACCGCCTCAAAGTACATACCATAAAGTGACACTCCAAATAATAACACAATTAAACAGTTCTAGAAACGCAACTTGATGGGTAAAAAAACTACAAATAATTTGTAATTTGTAAAATTACAAGTAATTTGCCTGTGTGTTTAACCTTCTTCCCAACTCAATTTTATAAATATGGCTAAGAATCAAGATCGAATGATCTGAGTGTCACTTCCTTCCATTTAACAGTAGGTCAATGGACAACGAAATATCCAAAAAAAAAAAGTATATATAGGAGATAATGATAATCTGCAAATAGAAATATCTGGTCTATAAATTCATGATTTCTTTTTAGCTTTCTATCTTAATGATGAAAAAGAATATATACTTTTCAGAATCCACACCAAAAAGGAAATTTCCCTCAGGGCTCTGTAAGGATTTATTCCTCAACTTAAATCCCTTTATCACAGGTCTCTTCTCATGATCTATTAAGTAAGGAATGTGTAAACAGAACTTACTTCACTGGTTCAGGAAAACATATTTCAGAACAATCCTACATTGTAGTTAGTTTTCCCTCTCAACTTTTATCTCCTTTCAAAGAACCAAAGACAGTTAAATAAATTTATGTTTCCTCATATGAGGAAAAGCTCTTCTTGTAATTTGCTCTCTAGCATAAATTTTTTTTCTTTTTTTAGGTTGAGGAATAACCACTGTTCAACATTATATTAGTTTCAGGTATATATCGTGATAATACTGTGAAATGGTGACCACAATAAATCTAGTTAGTATCACCGTACAAAATTACAGAATCTTTTCTTGTAATGAGAACTGTTAACACCTGCTCTCTTAGCAACTATCAAATATGCAGTTCAGTGTTATTATCTACAGTCCCCATGCTGTCATTACTTCCCCAGGACTTATTTATCTTATAACTGGAAGTCTGTACCTTTTGAGCCCCTTCACCCATTTTGCCCACCCTACACCCCCCACCCCCCAGGCCTCTGGCTATCACCATTCTGATCTCAGTATCTGTGAGCTTGGTTTCTGTTTGTTTTTTAGATTCTACATACAAATGAGATCATATGGTATTTGTCTTTCTCTGTCTGACTTCTTTCACTTATTTAGCGTAAAGTATTTTTATTTGACAACGTATGGTACTGGAATATGTTTTCAGCCAAGGAAAATTAGGATTTAAAAAAAAAAAGAAAAAAAATTATTATCCAAAGGTATAGGACACAGATCATGGTCATATTCCAGAGCCATGTGGCTCCAATACTATTTCAGGGCTAATTACCAGTTAGGCATCTTAGATGTTATGGATTAAGAATGTTCTTAGATTCCCATAGAGAAGCATATATGTACAGTTTTTTAATATCGTCTTGCAGTTCACTGGTTGCTGCTCATTAATCAGGTCATATTAAGACAGTTTAGAAATCTGTTGTCCTGAAAACCACAAAGAGGCCCATGATGACACTATCAGGGCTAAAAAATCTGATTAGAGGAGACTGGATTATAGAGGGCAGGGGGAAGAGAAGAGAGGAGGTAAGAAGGAAATTTTATTATAAAGAAGAAAAATGGAGTTAGAGTGAAAGAAAACAGAGAGACAGTCTTAGTGTTTTTGAGGTGGGGAAGAAAATGTGGCAACAGATCGGCAATTAAAACCTTTCCCCACCTCCTTGATCCTCTCCATAAATAATGAAATTATTCTCAGGGAGAAAAAGTGTGAGTGAGGAAGGAGTGGAAATTCATGAATCCACAGTTTAATTGAATTTGGAGAATTCTCCGCTTTGGGTTTTGAAGTAACAGATGTGGTAATGAAAAAAACTATTACTTTGCAGTTAAGGTCATGTGACTTGCCTTTTAAAGTCAGTGTACTCCCATATGATGTAATATATTTAAGTTCAGAACAGTAAGTTGTTAGAATTAATGAAAAAGAATCTACATTGCTTATGTAAACTTAAAAATTTGTTTTAATGTTGTTTTTAATTATATGTCTTAACCCAGCATCTATCCTGTGACCCCCCCCAAGGTGGATGTCTCCTTAAATTTTACACCTTAAGCACCTCTTCTGCATCAACCTAGTCCTGGCCCTGGCAATTCAGTAAAAGCATATCTCCTGAGGTCCAGTATCATATAATCCAAGTATATAGGTCCTTAACAGTCTTGCTTTGATCAAGGAAACTGGGCTCTATAGTAAAACAGTGGAATTCCTTTACGAATTTCTCCATGGAAATTATTTCTTGCAAGTGAACGATGGAAAACCACCAAATTTGAAGTTACATTCTCTGAGGAGAACCTTAAGTCCAGCCATTCTGTTTTAAAATAATGGTATATTTTAATATATTATCTTTATTAACAGTTTTATAATCTCTACATTTTCCCCACTCCATGATGGATAATCCTAGGTTAAAGGTACACTTGAAATGTGCTAATGGAGAAAGAAAAATCTCCAAAAGAACAGGAATAATCTCTATCAATTTTTTCAGAAAAAAAATTGCCATCATAATGTTGTTACTCCAGAAACAATTCAACTGCAAACAGATGATCTAGTATTAGAGTCAAATCTTTTAACTTTAAACCAGCAGCAACCGACCAGTTTCATTTCTTCCCTTAATAGGCAACAGATCTTTGACTTAAGGTCTCTGAATCCAGTTGTTTTAACATTAGCAAATAAACTTCCTGAGAGGACACTAACTGTACCTGTTCTTCTTCAACAATCCTTCCGAAGTATGAGACACTCCAGAGACAGAGTATGGAAACACTCCATGTTTCCAGAGCTCCAAAACAAGTAGTAAAACTGGGGAGTAAAGTGGTCTTGGTTGGACTATATCCAGGTGCACCTGGGGGGCTTTGTATAAAGTAAACACGTGTGCTCTGAAACAGGACTGATACTGGAATTTACTGGAGTGGCAAGTCCTTTTAATAATAAAGAGAACTGACTTACACAGATTTAAGAGTTGCTTTTGTGATTATCAACAGGAGATGAAAGAATGGATGGCTACTCTAATCTCTCCGGACAGCACAGAAAGGAATTTTTGTGAGAAGTCCAAGCTAATAACTATGTTTGTTTTAATTTCCTTCTTTACCCAGATTATGAATTTGGCCCCCAGATGTATTTGCACTATCGCTGCTGCTGAAGGGTTGCTTTGGGTGGGGTTTCAGATGTCACTGTCCACAAGGAATTAACCAGAAAGTTTTCCCATCTGTTGCTTACTGCCTTCTCTTTAATCCAAATTCTATACTCAGATATTCAATACATAACTATGAAAAATGGCATCTAGCTTTGATGGGGAAGAATATGAAAAAGAAAACAGATGCAAAAATAAATGTGGACAAGAGGTTCTACCTTTTCTTTTTTTTGTGTTTTGTTTTCACAAGAGAGGTTTATTTAAAGGATCTAAAATTTCAAATTACTAGATGAGAGAGACAATTTTTTCAAAACTCTTCATACCTATTATTAACTTTTAAATATAAAGAACTCCAAAATTTATAAATTTTATTTGTTTATAAAGGAGGGGCTTCCCTGGTGGCGCAGTGGTTGAGAGTCCGCCTGCCGATGCAGGGCACACGGGTTCGTGCCCTGGTCCGGGAAGATCCCACATGCCGCGGAGCGGCTGGGCCCGTGAGCCATGGCCGCTGAGCCTGCGCGTCGGAGCCTGTGCTCCGCAACGGGAGAGGCCACAGCAGTAAGAGGCCCGCATACCGGAAAAAAAAAAAAAAAAAAAAAAATGTATATATATATATATATATATATATATATATATAAATGAATCATTACTGCCATTAGTTCATGTCAACTTTGATTGTTAATAAATGTCCAAAAAGTATTTAAGCACCCACATTTCATAACTCTATATCCATCTTCATCCATGCAAAAGATAACCCCATTTATATTGACATTTCTTACATATAACATGCTTTTGTTTATAAATAATGTAGTGACCCTCAACACATGTTTGGGTTCATGCATCTTGTAAAGCCACTAAGCATTTTAATGTTGCTATAAATAAACCATAGTCCCCCCAAAATGGCATTGTCAATCTTGGCTGTATGGTTTACTAAGCGCCTGGAACATCATAAGCCTTTACTAGCAGAACGCTGAATGAACAAGTAGGTGTTTGTAACACTTCAGCACCTGAGGACAGCAGGTAACTTACCTGGCTGGCTGCAGACGGACTAGCACAATTCTTCCGGTAACAGGCCAACATGTGGGCGGTCTGATTAACCAGAATTTCCCTGATGACCTTCAAGGGCTGGTGTAGAACTGCTTTAAAAGCTACTTGCACAAAACAATGAAAAGGGCATCAAAGGTTTAGCTCAGAAATAGATCCCTTCAAATAAAAATAAAAAAAATTGCTCTTCACACCACTCAGCAAGGGATAACAGCATTTAAAAATGTTCACGCCATGTGTTAATGCTCTCCTCTTGACTAATTATAATTTAGCAAATGAAGAATAGCCTACCTACAACAATAGGCAGGTAATTGGTCCAGAATTTTCCTCAGAATATTAGAAACAGAACTCTGCACACACACAGAAAAGAAAGACCAGTTTACTATCTTCTGATGTTCTGAATTCTTATGGGCTGGATTGCTCTTTCTTCTAAACCTTAGTGTAGCATTTCAATTGGGGTTTGGAGCAGGGAGGGGAGAAGAAGCCAGAAAACTCCACCTTAGGCCCCTACCACTTCCGAATTATCTTGGTATGGATACGCAAATTCAGTCTCACATGAGGGACCATCTTCTATTATCCTCGTGTCCTAGAGGGCACACACTCATACCATAATGAGTCTAAGTTATCACCTTCCTCAATTTCAACTCAGTCCCCCTGGGAAAGAAACTTTAAACAAAACTGGATAGCACGGGCCCGACTCACTGCTCTCCTTATTAGTCTAGAGTTAGAAATGCTGATTATTCTCCGACACCCTTTGCTTTTACAAATTCTGAATTTACCCACCAAAAGGCTGCACAACTGCAGGACCTGTCCGCTACTAACTCGATTAACCAACGAGGCCTGCCTGCATTACCAGGCAAGGTACACTGCACCCCAGAATTAGCAAAGTGTTACCTGACTTGGCAAAGAAGTTGATAAGGGCATCAGTCTCGCAGCTCTTATAGAGGTCAGCCAGCTGGGAGCTGCAGTTCAAGCCCAGATTGTGAATCCGAAGTCTTCTCTGCCCGCTGACAGTCGTGTAAAGCACGGCACACTGCAGAGGCAACATGGAGGGCACATGTTTTTCTGGTTAACATATTCACCCAAGCTAGCCTGACCTTATTTACATTTACAGAACAGTGTGTACAGCCAAAAGACCTCTAAACTTTCCTACAGGGTTTTTTCTATTATTGCTAAAGACTGAACAACAACATATAAGGGAGGAATAATGACCAGTCATACAATGGGTTCTCATGTAGCATTTCACTGGTTTAAACTTAATGGGGCTATTCACATGCAAATAACTGTGTGCATTTCCACAACTAGTCTACATTTCCTAGCTCAGATTTTATTACCAGGGATCCAGGTCCAGAAATAATACCTTCCTGTTCTCATAGTCCTCCTCAAGGCTCACTTCGATTAAAAATGGACAACTAGCTTTGGTGAGGTACTTAGGTTTTATACTAATAATATATGCATACATTGCAAAAATGCAAACAAGTAACCATTTCCCCAAATAGGTGTGATTTAAAAATAAACAGAGTTTTTCCTCAACTTGATGCCAGACTCTCTCCTTTCTTTGAGGGTGATGCTCGTGTCTGAAAACTATGACCATTAGAATTTCTCCTGTTTTAATTCAAAGTCTCCATGGCTTCTAGTTAATCTTATTTGCTACAAAGCCAAATCCTATCGTTACTTGCTTCTGTTATAACACGTCTCAGCAATGGTGTCCCGCACACGGCAGTCAGGAATGCAGCAAACCACTGAGTGAGTGGGTACTGATGCCTGTCATTCTGACCTCAAGTCTGCAGGGCTCTCATGCAAAGACATACATAATGGTTACTTCACATAAATAGCATATATGAATCAGTATGGAGAATATACCACAGAGTGCTCTAATCTAGTGACTTCTGCCTTTGGAGAAATGGAGTTGAATTTCTTTACGGAGAGACTAACACAGTTGATGGCCCTGGAGTCTCCCCCACTGATCACTGTCAGTAACAAACTACAAAGCAAAAGATGGGAAGACATTTTAGATCACCTGGATTAAGGCCCCACTGTCTTCACTGAGTTTGTCATCATGCTTGAACTCCACAGTCACTGCCTTGTCACAGTCAATGGCTGCCATCTCTACATCGGTGGTGTTGTTCATATAGATGCCACCAAAGAAGTCAGTGGCTCTGAAACCTAAGGATGAGGGAAAAGGGAAATTTTGCTTCTCCTTATTTTACTGTTATTTCCTTTGTTGGCCTGTCAATGAGTTTGAAGAGGAAACAATTATACAACAGAGACCTGAAAAATAATAAAAACGAGAAGTACCTGTGCTGGTACGAACCCTCATAATAGCATCAAATCCTATTTTCTTCTCAATATCATTTCTGAGGTCATTCAAAAATTGTTGGCTGTCCAAGTGCACCTAAAAAAATGAAGTATGATCATGCCCACCAGGTGGCAGCAAAATACTTAAAATAACAATTCTTTTTTAAACAAATCTTGATTAAAACCTACTTTATCCAGAAATCTCAGAAAGGGTTCTGAAAGCTTTTTCAGTGTCATTTCATTTATAATCTTTGGTCTTATCAAATCCCTCATCTAGTTCCTAATATAAATATGTAGCTAGGCAATGAAAAATAACTGCTTTCATCAAAATACAACTAGATGATGAACACTGTCATTTATGTTGGGGGAACACTTGTTCCCCCTCCATGTTTCCCTCTGGAGGTACATAACTTAGAGGCACCCCCCAACCTCTTCTCCTCAGGGGAGGACAGGTGACTTATCCAATTTCTAAGCTTGGGAAAAGGAACTGGGCAGGGGTAGCTTGGCCTCTTCCACATCTTCTTTTTGGGGAAGCAGCCTGCCTGCAGGAAGCACACGCTTCCTGGCCCTCAGTACAGTAGCAGGAGGCAGGAGTCCGCAGGACACGCTTTTGTCTGTGCCGCCTCATGCCTCGGTGTAAAGTCTGTCTCACTGGGGAAAGCGCTAGCAAGCCCACTTGCCCACAGACCTAGGTCCGTTCCAGGGCTGGCGTTCTGATCGCCTCTTGACTCTATCTCTCAGTTCAGGGTTGGAGGGGGCGGGGGAAGTATCATGAACTGACCCGCCCCATATCATAACACTTTAAAACAAATATATAGTCACTTTTAAAAACAATACCTTAAATATATTTAATATAAAATACCAAGATTTTATATTGAATATATTTCCCCCCAACATGGAAGCTTAACATTGACATTCAACTCTGAGGCTGAATGAGTCAATCTGTGGCCATACCTTAGGGAGCAGGCAAGCAATTCCTAACCATCTGTCCATCCTTTTCCATCAGACCTAGAATTTACATTTGTCGGCTGCCCACAAGGGGGCACAGCTTTCTCACAGATCTAAGCACCAAAAGTAAACCGGCAGTGGAAAACCGAGGCAAACAAATTGCTGGCCTTTACCTGGAAATTGTTGTACTTGTAGAGGGTTCCTCCCGTGAGCTGAGGCACGAGACCCAAGGAGGCCACATCCACGTACTGACTGGGGAAGAGGAAGAGCGTCACGCAGCAGCCGTGAGCCACGCAGTCCTTGGCTAGAGGGTCGTAGACATTTGTCTGGGGCTGGAAAAGGATCTGAAGAAAAAGATACACAAAGGGAAAAAAGAAAACCACGTAATGTTTCTGGTTTCTGTTTTTAATTTCTATTGAATTTTCACTGAAGTTGTCTTTTTTGTTTTGTTTTTTTTTTGGCGGTACAAGGGCCTCTCACTGTTGTGGCCTCTCGCGTTGCGGAGCACAGGCTCCGGACGCGCGGGCTCAGCGGCCATGGCGCACGGGCCCAGCCGCTCCGCGGCATGTGGGATCTTCCCAGACCGGGGCACGAACCTGTGTCCCCTGCATCGGCGGGTGGACTCTCAACCACTGCGCCACCAGGGAAGCCCCTCACTGAAGTTTTTTAAATGAATTATTTTTCCTAGTTAAGTGCAGAAGAAGTGAGCCGTGATAATCATCAGTGCAGAGGCCATGTGTCGAACACCCTGTGCGCCAGGCGTGTGCCGTGTTTAATACACACATGTGCGCAATGTTATCTCTAAGGAAGCTGATGTTTAGTCCTCCCTTTGACAGACCGAGATGAGGCAACTTGGTTGGTGTCACGTGGCCGCGGCTGGAGGCTTACCTCACGGTTTATCCTTTCCCCCGACTTGTCCCCACGGCTACACTGCCAGAGAGGGTCTGAGCAAAGCATATTTTGAGCCCCAGGCACGTCTACTTCATGCCTTGGGAGTGCTGTCATACGGGACCGTCCACTACATTCACCCTCTACCTTGATCTTCTTGCTGCATTTCCCCCCATTTCTTCCATTCCCCTAATAGTCTTATTACTCAGTCTCTTACACAGATTATACATGAAAAAAGTTTGAGACCTTATCTTATTTCAGACATCAGTTTTTCTAGGAATATACAATTTCCTAAATTATTTACAATTCAAAATTTTCCTACAAAATACAATGTCCTGGATTTATACATTACATGTAGCTTCTCCCCCTTTCCTATACAAAGCACACGCTCCCTCTCCCTTTATTCCATCTTAAGAACTGACATATGGACTTCAAAGGGCAACTGTTTACAAATACCTTCTCTTTGTCCGTATTCATAAGTTTTTTGTCATCTCTGTTTTTGAGCTTCCCTGGTGCTTCCGCAGTTGGCAAGGAAGAATGGAAGATGAACAGCTTCCCGGGACAGTCAGCTGCCTGGGGGGGAGAAAAAAAGAGTCTTGGGTGGGAAGTTTTATTTTAAGGGACTCAGCAAAGTAAAATATAAGTACTTTCTATGAGCCAAGCACTGTATACATCTCATTAATACTCACAGTAACCTTGTGTCTTCTATAGATTGGGAAACTGAGGCTCAGAGAGGCTGATCTGCCTAAAGTCACACAAGTTATAAACGACGGGGCCAATTTTTTTTGGGGGGGGCCACACTGTGCGGCTTGCAGGATCTTAGTTCCCTGATCAGGGATCGCACCCGGGCCCACAGCAGTGAAAGCACCAGGTCCTAACCACTGGACCACCAGGGAACTCCCCAAAGAGTCAATGTATAAATGTAGGTCTCTATACCATGATGCTTTAAACACCTATTAAAATGATGTGTCCAGGTAAAAATACTTTCTCATTTAGCCAACAGTAGTCTTTCGGGACCAGGTAAATCCTCTGATGATAGGATTCCCAGGATCATGATGTAATACAAGCTCTTCTTTGAAATCATTAGTAAACAGATTAAACCTGAAGGGGTACTTCAAGGAAGAATGCACAAGAATGCAGCGGTGGTGTGGCAACAGCAGACCCAAGGAATCAGCTGTCAGGCAAGATGACAAAAGGAAAAAATGTGGGATCAACATCACACTATCTGTAGTCCCTGGGAAGCAACAAAAAGCCCAGGGAGGCTCCACTGAAAGTCAAATCAGCATTAAAAATATTTAAAATCTTATTTAGGGAGCTAAGAAGTAACGTACAAGAAAAATTTACTGAAATTAAATGATTCAGTATATTGCTCCTCTCCCATCTTGCCTCTCTCCAAACCATCCAGGCACACTGTTGCCTTGAAATAATTTCAAGGCAACTGTTCTGATCACATAGGTGACTTTTCTCCTCAAGACTCCTGAAGGCTTTCCATTACAGGATAAAGTCCACATTCCTTTATTTGGGTGGGAGCAGGAAGGCCGGGAAACAGTGAGATGTGTTGCTACCAACGTTTGTTCGTTCGCTGTGTGCAGCTCTGCACCAGACCCTTCGTGCACATTTCTTATGTAATACTCACAACCTGGTGACAAAGGTAGTACTGTCTGCATGTTAAGGATAGGAAAACTGAGGCTCATCCAATCTGGAGAGGTCACACAGCCTGTGAACAACAGTTTTGAGGCCCTTTGGAGTTTCGTCTGAATCTGTCTTACCAGTCTAATCTCACCCCTGACCATCCCCTGCACTGAAGTTGCAGCCACACAACCTTCTTGCTTTCCTGGAACACACCACGTGCTTTATACACCTCCGTATTTGTTCCCTCTGCCTGGAATCCATCTTGCCTTTTCCTTGGCCTGGAGCTGTTGTTTGCACACTTGTGTGCCTGGGTCAGCTGCAAGATGTGAAGTCATTTGCTACTAATAATAAGGTACTTGGGTTTGTGAATAAGTTCCTTAAAAAACAAATGAAGAGAATTCAAGGCTAGCCCTTTCTTAATGTGTCTCATCGAGTGACACTGTGATATGCTTTGTGGAGTGGGTCCCAGCTGACACCCTGGGGAGGGTGTGTAACCCATGCCCCATCTTGTCTTTGCTGTGTGGCCAGTAGTGAGCAGTGACTTTATTGTTGCCCAAGTCTTTTACCGCAAATTACTGATACATAACAGCATTAATAAGAAGGAAGGCAAGGCTGAATGAAGAGCACGGACAGTGACTGACCCTCCATGTGTATACACACCACATAGGAGAAAGATGTTTTCAACACTTTGGCCAACAAAGACAGTAGTTCCAATGACCAAATCCAAGTAAAATTTCCAGTAATATTGATAATAACACGTTAAATATTTTGCAATTCTATGACTAAATTTTTTTCATTTCTATCACTTTTATAAAAGTATTTTTAATTTTAATCCAAGTAGCAGAAAAGGTATAAAACTTTTCTTAAAAGTCTATCTTTTCCCTGACTTTTCATGCCTCACCTGCCCAACTCCCCTAAAGAATTCATTGTCAAAAACTCTTCTATCGGGCTTCCCTGGTGGCGCAGTGGTTGAGAGTCCGCCTGCCGATGCAGGGGACACGGGTTCGTGCCCCGGTCTGGGAAGATCCCACATGCCGCGGAGCGGCTGGGCCCGTGAGCCATGGCCGCTGAGCCTGCGTGTCGGAGCCTGTGCTCCGCAGCGGGAGAGGCCACAACAGTGAGAGGCCCGCGTACCGCAAAAAAATAAATAAATAAAAAATTCTTCTATCATCTAGATCTTCTGTACTCACAGATGCACTGTAACTTTACACCACAGTAGTTAAAAGCATGGGTCCTAGTTCCTAACTGCATGTGTTAGAATCCCAGCCATTTTATCAGCTAAGTGACACTGGGCAAAATATTTAACTTCTCTAAGCCTCAGCTACCTAATTATATGACGCAGGAAAAACAGTAACTACAAAATATTGTTGAGAGAATTCATTGACCCAGGACATGGTGTTAATCATAATTACACATACATGATTGCCTAGTTAATATTACCTATGGAGTAAAACTCTGAAGGAAAAAAAAAGTACAATATTGAAAAAAAATAAAGAAGCCATATTTATCTTTTTTCCTTATATAATGGCTATTAATTTCAGATTTATTATTTCATTAATCACATCCTTATAAAATCTTTTATGAGTAGCAATAAAACAAAGAACTCCTATGGCATTATATGCTTTATAATCCCTACAAAATTTATGTTTTTACCAAAATCTGATTGTGCCCACATAAGTGCATCATGTAGGGTTAGATGAATGACATGTCATTCTTATTATGGTGGAAACAGGTTGAGAAAGGCTGGCCTGGAGAACCCATTGTTCGAAATTCAGCTCCAATGTCCTTTCCTCTGAGAGATGTGTTATTATCCCCCTCAGCAGAGCTGGTTGCCTCTACCTCTATGTCCCTACTCTGCTTTGTAAATAAGACTTTTCTAGAATTAATGACACTGTGTTACAACTTTAGGTATTCTACTGTCTTCCATGGATCACAGGCTCCATGAAAAAGGAAGGACCTTGATTTTTCTACAATGTGTTTCTCCAAGCCCCCTGCCCAGGGTCTGGTGCCTTTCGCTCTATAGATGCTCCATAAATTTTTGTGGAAGGAATGCTGTGATGCATCATCTTGAAACCAAATTTAAGCATATATTAAGACAACCGAAAGATAAATTCCCCCCACCTAATGATATATTTGAAGCATAACCACTAAAGGCCATTTCCCTCCAACATTTTGCTAAACTCTATTCATCTAGTTTTATGGGGGAAGTAAGAGCTAACTCAGAAAACTGTTCTGAGGCCAACTTAAAAGACAATGCCAGAAATTCACATATAGTTGAGTTATGAGTGTCAGATTTTGAAAGAGATGCAGATTTTGGAAGACTATATGGAAAAAAAGACACTAAGAGTACAAGAGGCTGTGGACACGGAAGCATGTACAACAGAAAATAGGGAATGGAAACCTTTAGTTGGATAGTTCAAGGGCTTTTGAGAAAGTATGCATCAGAAGTTACCAAACAGTCCCTCTTTATCTTTGTGACAAATTAGCACATGTTTTATGTTAGTTTTTGTCTACTCTCTTCCTTTGCTTCAAAAAGTTTATTACAACTAATTATATATAGATTTTACTTGGCATCTAGCTGATAGAAAGTAGAGCTATAATTCAGATGGGGGAGCCCAGTTCTAAAATGTCTCCACTTGGACACAAATGAGAAACAATGCACTCTGATGCTCTCTCAGTTTCTCCTCCCCTCCACAGAGAATGAGACTCTCAGCTCTGGCCTCTCGTGCAGAACACCCTGAGCTCCTCGGCTGACCTGCTGCGGTCCCGGACTTCCCAAAGTTACTCGTTGCTCTCCTCCCCCACCCCCTTTATTTTTGCGAACATAAGCAATGAACACCACACATGGTATTACAGAGTTACATCTCTTCTACACTATGAGCAACTTAGAAGCAGGGACAGTAGTCCTTACATTGTCTTAACAAAACACAGGCATTTAATCAATCTTTGTTGATTGAAAGAATAAGTGAATGAATGATGTGGTCTCTTCAATATTTAGATATTACCCTGCAAATTCTCAAAAATGTTAGCTCTTACCTAATAATGACTTCAGGCAAGAATTTTAGTACCCTGTATATGTTATACAAATTTAAGTCTTACTGATTTTTAGCCACACGGGACCTGAAAAGATGATGAGATGATGTGACGGTCACAGGCAGCTAAGCTATCGTACACACATCAGACATTTACACACATCAGACATTTACACACACACACACACACTTTTATCTTACTTCGAATTTTTTTTCCTTCATCCAAACCTGATAAAGTTGCTACGAGGGAGAAAGTATCGAATTGTACTACAGCAGTGTCTGCTCTTATACAACGAATTATAATCACCCAGAATCTTCTTGGAAGATGCAGAAGAAACCTTTTTCGTTAAGGTTATTTATGGCAATGGTATATTTATATAAAAAAGTTTTGAGGAAACAGATGATTAAAGGTGCGTATATCATAGAAATGCTAAGGCAAATGTAAAGAACTGGAAATCACTAAGGTCAGGGAAAAGAAATCGTTATATTAGAATATCTACCCTAAGTAGTATCTTAGTAGTTAAAGCTAAAAGAAACATTATGTGTTAGACTGCTTATAGCAACCGACTCTAGGAAACCAGCTAGCGAATCTTTCTACATGTAAGAGATTGAATCATGCAATAAGGTCTCCAGTTAATGTTCTACACAAGAAAGAACTTTCTTCATAGTGTTCTTTCTTAATTTAACCATTAATTAACAGCTTAGGGCAAGACATTAAATCATAGTTAAACACAAGCGTTCTTAGTGCAAGTGTAATGTGAAGTTGTACGGGTCAGGTATGCCATTTTCTCGTGAGTTAACTTAATGCAAGGATATTCCAAGAGATGGCAGAATGAATAACAATTCTTTATGCTGGTGGTTCCCAAATATGGATAATCAGCAGAGCAAGCTGGGGAGATAATGAATCAGGCAGGATCTCTGGAAGTGGGGCCAGAGATCTGCATTTGAAAAAAGTACCCGCCCTTTAATACGTGACTCCACGACTTGGGGCATGCCTGCCTTCCCGGTCTTCTGCAGCCGTGGAGTCTGTGTGAAGACGGGCTGGGAGAGCGATCTGCCAGCAGGCACAGGGCAGTAAGCACCACTAACATTATGTCCAACAGTGTCATTTTATAAAGGTAGCTTCTTATCTTCATATAAAGACAGTTCTTGGGGCTTCCCTGGTGGCGCAGTGGTTAAGAATCCGCCTGCCAATGCAGGGGACACAGGTTTGAGCCCTGGTCTGGGAAGATCCCACGTGCCGCGGAGCAACTAAGCCTGTGCGCCACAACTACTGAGCCTACACTCTAGAGCCCGCGAGCCACAACTACTGAACACGTGTAACACAACTACTGAAGCCCGCACACCTAGAGCCCGTGCTCCACAACAAGAGAAGCCACCGCAATGAGAAGCCTGCCCACTGCAATGAAGAGTAGCCCCTGCTATCCGCAACTAGAGAAAGCCCGCGCGCGGCAACAAGGACCCAACGCAGCCAAAAATAAATAAATAAAATAAATTTATAAAAGAAAAAAAGCTATAAAAAAAGTTCTTTACCTTCTCTAAAGGGAGTTCATTCTACTTTGTAAGAATAATGCTACTTATTTACTTTGATATTTGTAAAGTTATTCTGATTATATTTAGATATTAGTTTCTTCTCATCTTTAAACTTCAGTGTAAAAGTACATGCTACTCTAACATTAAAAATTGCAAGTATAACAAAAAACAACATGCAAAAGACATGAAAGTAGACTGACTGAAATGCACTGGCCTCTGGCAAACGACAGGCAGCTGAAAACACTGAGAGCGCAGTTATCATGGTACTGAGCAACCTCGAAGAACATCATGCTTAATAAGAACACAGTGGTTTTCAGTCATGTATCATAATATCACATTTTAGATACGTGGAATGCATGTACACAAGGTGCTTTATATATTTTTTCTTTCAAGGCTGCTAAGCAGCCTCTAGACCTCTTGTGGACTGCCAGTGTGGAACCCATTGTGACAAGACAGTATTTGCTCCCTTTTAGAAACGATATATTCGTTTGAGCTGGGATTCTGGATGCGTGTTTTAATGAAGCCTGTATATTCTTTCATGGATGAAGCTTCCTGTGTGTGTGTGTGCGCGCACACGCATGTGCCTATCTGTCTTCTTTAAAATTTATTTACTAGCAACTAAAGAAGAGCCATGCCGCACTCTTCTTTCCACTCTACTGTCTTAACTAATGATTTATTGGCTTATGAATAGCCACTCATCTTTCAGGCATGAGCACGTGAATACAATGTTACTCCCAGTACTAACTTCTCAGAGTAGAAAGACTTGTAGCATCATATATAACTTATCACGTATCAGGAAATTTACATATGAATTTCTAGACACCTTATTGGAGGAGAGAACAACAATTGCAAAACTCTTTCAAACTGAAACAGAAGATATTAGTCTTTAGCAATGTGGAATAAAATAGGAATTCCCAAGTCTTTCTGTAGTCCAAACAATGATCACTGCTGGCTTCCACGGGATGAAACTTAACATCTCCAAATCGCTTTCTGATGTAAAATTTATCTTTAATTTTATGTTAAATTAACTTGTATTGAGGCTTTTTGAGGGATATCTACAAGTCTCTGATCCCATAAGTGAATACTCTGAAGACCAAAGAACCCAGGCAAGAATCACTATGCTGGACCCAGGCTATAATGTTTGGTCATAAAATTTATGTGTAAGTATTTCATAAACTTAATTCTGTAGGGTTGTTGTTGCTGTTTGTTATTACTGCTAGCCATTGTATCTTAAAAAATAATTCAAATGTAACTTTAATAATAAAATTTAAAAATCAATTTTAGGAACTAGCTGTCTGGGCCGAAGTGGTTTGACTCTTGTGCTAAGGTAATAATGATTAAGAGTAAGCACTTTCCAGCCATTCTGCCTTCCTCAGATTAATGTCTTTATTACTATGAAAACGACCAGAGTCCCTTGGGCTCAGCTTCCCAACCAGAGAGTCAGCCAACCCCACTCTGCTTCTGGCATTCAGCAAGGCCCCAGGCAGCATTCACTTCTGTCACTGAATGTGACGACCTTGCCCTTGCATGTTTGAAAACCCCAAGGAAGGAGAGAGATGGAGACTTTTCTTTTCATATCTGGTAGTTCAGATATTGTTGAAATAATTTAAAAATAGATCATATAAAGTTCACATAGAAGCCAAAAGGAGGAGCTAAACTGGAAACCCCGACAAAATCAGTTGTTCAGATGCTAACAGTGCTGGAATGTAAACGCTGGGAGCAAGCTGTGGTTTGGGCCGTTTCCTCCCGAGATTTGTAGGGAAGTTTGAACAGCCTCCAGCAACCTGCGTGTTTTAATGAAGGCTGTATCATCTTTCATGGATGAAAATTCCTCTGTGTGTGTGTGTGTGTGTGTTTTTAGAATTTATTTACTAGCAACTAAAAGGGCCTTCTTCTCACCTTTAGTGCTTCCATGCCAGCCCGGATGACAGGAGCAAAGACGGTCTCATTTTCATTAGAGTCTGCAAACATCTCTGGAATCTGGTCCAATAAACTGCAAGAAATGAATGAGCAAAAGGTTTTAAATATTTAGCATATTTGTAATAAACATCAGGAAATAAATCAAGAACACTTCAGGCCTAAGTACATATGGTGTTTTTTTTACACTGAACACCTGTGGGTGACTTTCAGAGGTTATTCCTCAAGGAATGATATCCTGGCATGATTTGGCACCAAAATTTATGATTTGGTTGGAACATTTACAAAATCACACTCTATAGATTTTTTTTCTACTTACTACATTTCTGATCTCTTAGACTATAGATTATGGAACAGTGGCTATATCATCACCAAGTACTCTCATGCACACTCAGGAAATAACTCCCTTGCATTGCCTTCCAGCAAAGAGAAGGGACTGGTAGGGCTGAGTATGTGTACTAAAAAAATTCCTCCTTTTAGATACCAGTCTGCAATGAAAAGAGACAGAACTAACACAAATAATAGAGTTTTATAATCCATGTGTTAAAGCCCCCTTGCTAATGACAAAACAAAATATGTGTGATTGAATCAAAACATTAAAAAAGAGAAAGACAAATTATCATATGATATCACTTGCATGTGGAATCTAAAAAAATGGTACAAATGAACCTATGTACAAAACAAAAATAGTCACAGATGTAGAAAACAAACTTATGGTTACCAAGGGGGGAAAGAGGTGGGGAGGGGTAACTTGGAGATTGGGATGGACATATACACACTACTACGTATAAAACAGATAGCTAATAAGGACCTACTGCATAGCACAGGGACCTCTACTCAGTGCTCTGTAATGACCTACATGGGAACAGAATCTAAAAAAGAGTGGATACAGGGATATGTATAACTGATTCCCTCTGCTGTACGGCAGAAACTAACACACCATTGTAAACCAACTCTACTCCAATAAAGATTAATTTAAAAAAAACAGACAACTGATTAGGATCTAAATTATAAAGCACTCGATACTTACTTGTGAATCACAGATTGGGATTCTTGATAGCTGACAAGGAAACCATCCAACAGAGGAACAAAGACCTCGCTGACGTCAGTCACCACCATCATCTGGGGCCGTGCCAAAGTGCTCTTTACGTTAAAGAAATGGAGGACTTTGTTGTACGTGATGAAACCGACTCGAAGTGAGGAAGTCTCTTCCTGACCTTCCCTATGAGAGAGGAAAAAAGGGTTTGACGTTCTTCCATGAAGTCCTGAGAGAGTGGCTTCTATGAGAAATTCAGTAAGAACACATTCTATAAAATATACAGAAGACGTGTAAAGGTTTGGTCTTAATTATTGTTTACAGGATATAGATAATACTGAGTCACAGTGGTAGGGGATGGGAGATACTACAAAACTAACTTAAGTTGATTTAAAAAAATTCTCAAAAATCTAGGTAAAAAACCAAATAGATATTATGAAAACATGTGCTCATATTTTCTACTATTTATTCTAACCATAGCAATTACAAGGTGCTTTTTCCCCCCCCCCCGCAAACAAGCTAGGATTATTACAGTCTTTAGAAACAAAGCTCTCAGAAGTCACCAGAAGGTCAGAGTAACAAATGGCATATCTGAAGCAAGAGAAAGGCATATTCAGATTACAAACAGGACAGCTATTTTTATCAAGAAAGGACTTGCTCCTCCTGTGTGATTTTTTTTTTACACATTCTCAAGACTCTCAATAGAAAATGGGCTAGATTTTGAAAGCTATATACCATATAAACATACTGTGTAAATACTAAAATAAATCACATATACGAATTGACAATGTAATTCTTATTAGGTAAATCTCCAAACAAAACATAAAAAAAATTTTTTTTTTTAGTAAAATTTTTTTTGAGGAATTCCAGGACAAGGCCTTAATCTTCCTGAAAGGAGTACAAAGGCATGAATATTGCTGTTAAAGTCTATACTGAGTATATTCAGAGTTGAGTGGTCTAGACTCGTTTTTATTCTGTCTCTCTTCCCCCTCCCTCCTTCCACACCCCCTCCTAAAAAAACACACCTCGACACCACTGATATTCTTACTCATTTTCAGCAGTGGATATAACATAGTGCTCAGCGGCTACATGAAAGCCATTTTCTTTGACCCTTAGACATCGGCAAAACTTATTTTGCTTCGGGGACAACTGTTGTGAAAAAGAACCTAGTTTGCTCAGTTTCTACATTTTCCACATAGCCTAAAGAGTTACTTGAGTACAAGAGAAAGGACAATGGAAGTGTCCGAAGTTCCCACCGAAGACTTCCCAATTTCCTTGATGTTTCAGCAGAGTACAGGCTGACAAACTATTCACTTTAAACTCTGTTCTAGTTCTTCTCTATTTACTTTGCTAACTGAGGACATTTGCTCTTCATTGTGGCCTTGATAAATGGCTGGGCAGTTTAAATAGATTCTCATAATCCCAAAAGCACTTGGTAAATGTTTACATTTTGGACTCTTGCAAAATTTTTAGAAATGGGAATCCTTATCCCTTGTAGCTACACATACACAGACTTGACACACACACACACACACACACACACACACACACACACACACACACACCCTCCACAATCTAAACTGTATGACTTTATGCAACCAACGACTATACTATATTGTATCCGTGTTCCCCTTCCCCCTCCCTATTTATTAGAATTTTACTCTTCAAGGCCAAGCACAAATCCTCCTTCTGTGAAGCCTCCCCTGATGCTACCAACCAGAAGTTATTTCCTCTTCCTAAATTTCTACAACTCATTCACATTTGGCTCTTGGTAGAAAGTGCCTTTTAGTTAACATTTCAGGAATCCCTGACAATAAACCAATAAAGGGCAGGGCTCAAGGCTTACACCCTCTGCTCCTGGAGGGTCAAGGACAACGTGGAGAAGAATAGAGGTCTCGTTGAGGATGACTGTCATGATGTGGGACACTGTCTGAGAGGGCAAGTTAGAACCCAAACTGATAAACTGATTTGTCTGTATCCCTTCTCAGCTCCCGTGGAGTGACGTCGCCTTGGTAGTTTAAAATCAGCCCAGCTGGAAGTATTTATACCACAGGAATGAGCAAACACTACAAATCAAAGCTTTATTTATTTGAGAGCCAGTTTTCCAGCACACCACTGGTTAAGCTCCTATTTCCCAGTAAACCTTTTACTACATAGGGTGAAAAATGCCCAGCAAATCATGAAGGGGATTTATTCCTTTTAATAGTTAATTTGGAGTCAACCAAGGCAAAAGACACAGAAGAAAAATTAAAGAGAAGAATCTGGATTGCTATTCCCCACTGGATTTGGACATTTTTAGTGATGGGAAAAGAGTATCCTGGGATTCATAGGGTTCACTTATAATCTAATTAACATTTTTTATAAACATCTAATCAGGACATCTCACATTATTACAAAATAGTAGTAGTGTTTCCATTGGAACAACTCTTTTTAAATTTGAGAAACAAAGAACTATCCTAAAATGTTCTTTTTCAACAGTATAGCTGCCCTGTTACATCATATCCACGAGAAAACAAAACCTCAGTCTCTCCTTCATTTGATTCTACACAAATTTTGTAAAGTTATATAAGGGATATCTTAATAAAGAACATGTTTTGTTCCATTTTTCAATGACCCCCTTCCCTCAACAGTTGCCCCTATTATTATAATGGAATGAATCTGACAGAGCAACACTGAAGATATTAGTAACTGGAAGAACCAGAATATTCCAAAATCAAGCATTTTGAACATCTTAGCTACAGCAGCATTAAAAGCAAACAACCAGAAAAAAGTCCGAGAGTTTGATCTGAGTAACGAGTGAAGCACTTCAAATCTTTTCTTTCCTGTTCCAGAGAAGTCAGACAGAAAATTCTGGCAACCTGGCAATATCAAAGATGCAAATTCAAAGTTAAAGAGTAGGAATGGGCTTTCCCTTTTCAAAAGATTAGCTGAGAGATGAACATACCTTAGATATTAATCAAGACTTATATACTATGCTTTAAAAACACTGCTTTAGTTCACAGAAGTAAATCAAATTGATGGCAATCTTACCATCGAAAATATAAAGTTATACATACACGCAGCCCAAAATAAATTTCAGGGGAGAAAAGAAAAAACAGCTTTGTTTTAAAAGATAAAGAGAAGGTATTTTGGTTTGAATAAAAACTTTCAAGAGAGTTACTTGAAAAGTGGCGGGGAATGGCCAGCAGTATTCTCCCCCCCACTCGCCATCTCTTGCCAAAGCCACACTTCTGCTCCAATGGGATATAAAGGTCATGATGACACCTAACAGTGTGATTTCATAACTTGCATCAATAGGTTACAAGCTTCATACCATCAGTGTGTTGAAAAGAAACAAGGGGTTGGTGAAGTGACTATGAAAATAGGTTATGAGAAACTAATTTGAACCAGTTTGAAGAGAGAGAGAGAGAGAGAGAGAGAGAGAGAGAGAGAGAGAGAGAGAGACCACTTCCAGAAATTAGAGTAGTTTGCTTTCATACAACTCAAGTTCAAAATTCAGATGTAGTGTTAAAGCAGCCCTGGGGGAGGTCTGTGATCAAATATGCCATTTTAGGCAGAAAGTCCATACTTGTCAAGTGTCCCTGAGAATGAGGTCACAGAAACTATAGTCACAATAGTCGGCAGGCATCAGAGGCCTTTCTTTTGCCCCATCTTCAACTTGCTCCCAGCTCATTCTTCATTGTGGAATTCAGTTTGAAATCACCTCAATGTTTTTTAAACATCCCCACTGCTTTTCCAAACCATCCTTGAGAATATTATGACTTCAGCTTCATGGATACAAACAAAACTACTCCTGGGAGGTCCAGAGTTCGCTCAACTGAGCCTCACAGGCAACCCAAGCACCAGCCACATGTGGAACAAATACAGAGGAGTGGGCACCCGAGGACCTGGGGAGACCTAGGGGCTGCGGACAACTCGCCCCTCAAAGCATCCCCGTTCAGAACAGAGGTTGCTTATGTTCAGAACATAGGGAGGGGTGGAAGATGCTAAGACTGGTGCAGACACTAGGTTTCAGACAGACAATCTTTTCTAACCTCTTTTATTTTCTTAAGCATGTCATCTGCTCATAAAGGAAAGCTTTCTCCCTGCTCACAAGTCTCCTTACTAGAAGCTAGTTCCCAGCCTAAACAACTAGTTTATATACGACAAAACATAGTCATGTTTTCTAATATACCTTTCCACCTTTCCTTTTATGTGCTGCCCCCTGCAACAGCAGGACAAATGATGTACCCTGTGTCCTTAAGTTACAGGACATAGAGGCAGGAAAGCTGCAGAGGGGTTAGACAGGGTACTATAAGGGCAAAAGGGAATTTGGCCAAAAAGCCACGGGGCCTGCCATGAGACAACAGTTCAGTTTCCTGGCATCCCTTAGAACTCTCTACCACGCCCAGCAACCTACCCGTTTCTGCTGGAAAATCAATGTTTTTGAAAAGTGAATAACAGACTTCCAAGGCCTTTTCCACCACACTGCTGGGATTCTCCTTATGATCTAGAATGGATTTTTTGAATGTTGTTTACCGTGGCATTATTTCTTATCAGTTGTGTTTCTTTTTCTCTGTACAAAAGATCACTCTGATTTTTTAAGGTTTGATGCTGTTTATAATTGTTTATAAATTATAAACAATTATCCGATGTCCCCATTAGCAAAAGAGACCAACGGGCCATTCAGCACTTGTTTTCTGGCCAATATACTAATTCAGCAATATCGTATGAGTTACAAAAAGAATGGCAGTTCCCTTACTTCGGAAGTTTTTCCAGCACAGTCTTCAGTTCTTCACATATGAGCTTCACAAGTCCATTCTTAATGTTACTATAAGAAACATCAATCATGAAGATAAAGGCTGGTGGGTTGGGAGGCTTATTCTTCTACAAGAAAGCAAACAAGTCACACACATATAATTATAATATACATACATTTCATAATCAAATTAAAACCCCCAGAAACTCTTTAAGGTCATCAGACATCTAATTTAATATAACATGTGTGGAATTAAATCATTTTCTGGAACAGTCTCTGATGCTGTAAAAAAGATAAAAGCTGTTTATTTTCCAGGCTATGACCTGGGTCCCACTATTGAATTAGACAGGATTATGACAGCTAGCAGAGAAAGGCTCAGAAGACCTTATTACCACAATTCCCCAAAGGTGAGTACAGTCTTGGGGTGACCTCGCTTAGAACACTCTGCCTTAGGGAAAGAAATATGTCTGGAACCCTGGCAAACTGTGGCCCCAAAATAGTACAAAACTATAATTAGTGTTTGTTTTTGAAACTGAAGTAAAACTTCATTAACTTGATATCACCATTTTCAACTCTCTTCCTTTATAAGCTCTTCAAAGATATGAAATTAAATACTAAAATATAATTGTATACTTAAAAAATTGTGCTGTATTATTAAATATGTACCTGTTCCTTACATATTTATGGTAAAAAAAAATTGAATGCTGGGCCTTTTCTCTGTTTAAAACAATCACTACAACATAAGGCAGCTGCTACATAAATGTTTTGTAGCTTTTGGTCCCTTTACTGGCTGGTGTTCAAACAGCTCTTAGGAAGCAATTCTTCATTTGGATCTTACAAAATATTTAGAAAATAGAACCACAGGCAAACAACTTCAGTGACTCACACTAGAGAGTAAAGAATTAAGGCTAATCTTTGTGATAAATGAAAAAAACATTCTAGATTAAATTTTAACTGTTACAATTATAAAATGAGATGACACTATCTCCAAATTAAGTTACTAATTCATCCTATGTCCACTATAGGGCTAGATGTAACGTTCCTCTAATAAAAGTCTTTCATTTGAAAAAAGGAAAAAAATTGTAGGACTTGAAAATTATCAACCTGAAAACTTCATTGCTTTGCCACATCCAAAATCAGACCAACAAAGAAATGTAAGAACTCAGTTGCTGTCTACATGAGCAATGATTTTTTTAAAATTAATTAATTAATTAATTCATTTTTGGCTGTGTTGGGTCTTTGTTGCCGCGCGTGGGCTTTCTCTAGTTGCGGCCAGTGCGGGTTACTCTTCGTTGTGGTGCGCGGGCTTCTCATTGCGGTGGCTTCTCTTGTTGCAGAGCACGGGCCCTAGGTGCGCGGGTTCAGTAGTTGTGGCTCGCGGGCTCTAGAGCACAGGCTCAGTAGTTGTGGCGCAGGGGCTTAGTTGCTCCATGGCATGTGGGATCTTCCCGGACCAGGGCTTGAACCTGTGTCCCCTGCACTGGCAGGCAGATTCTTAACCACTGCACCACCAGGGAAGTCCCGTGAGCAATGATTTTTATTGCAAACCATTCCTGATACCCACCTAATCTAATTCATAACAGACACTTATGCTGATTTACATAGAATGAAAATAACAATCGTTTCCACTAATTAAACCAAAACCTGTGACCAATCCAAATGTGGCATACCATTCTTACATTCTCTCCTAAGTTCAGCATCACCAGTTCCCCACTGAATATTTTTGATATCTCCAACCTACACGTTTCTACAGAATGCTTCACCGTAACTTGTTTTCTATGTATGCAAAACTAATACATCACTCCTCTATAAATAACATTCTCTTCCAATATCTCTATCAATAACATCACTACATGTCAACCCAAAGGCTTGAAAACATGAAATTAGATTTGACTATTCCTTTTCTTTCCATCACCAAGTCCCATTGATTTATTCTTTCAAAATGCTTCTTTCACATGTTTTACCCCATCCCCACTCGTAACCACCCGGAAGTCTGTCATCCTGCACCTAGACAACTGTACTGGCTTTATCCCTGGCTGCCTTAATCGATCACTCTACCCATTCAATCCAGCTGGCTTTGTCCGGCCAACCTTAGCATGCATGAACTCTATAACCTGGTTTACCGTGACATCTTGAAGCTCACAGATCTCCTGGCTGAAAACTACAGTGATCTGAAATAAAACCCGGCTCTCATCCTCAATCTCTCTTATCTCTGCAATTTTCGGCCTGGCAGACCACTTTCCCTTTTTCAGCTGCCGAGGCACCGTGGTGTCATTTCCTCTCCCACTTTTCTGACTGCTGCTTCTGTTTTTCATTTTCTTATCTTTCTCCAAAGGATACCCTCTTCTCTTTCCTTACCACATGCTCCATCACAGAATCTCACTTGCTCATTTTTAACCAGCACCTCTCTGTAGGCGACCCCTCAGATTCTCTCCGCATGGTGGGTCTTCTGAGCTCCCGAGCAGCATTCCAATCAACCACAGCACACCTCCACAGCAAGGTCCCGCCAGCACCTTACACTCAAAATCTTAGAAGTGAAGACAACATTTCTCCCACTATGCTGGCCTATTCTACAAGGAACTTACAGAAAATATGATCCTCCAGAATGCTCTGGGCTTGACGCCTCATTTCCTCTGTGGAATTGTTCATCCCCCTTGCTATCCACACCTAGTTAATTGTGAAGCCCTCAGCGGCTCCTTCTTGCTCCAGTACCCAAATTCAGACCCTCATTTTCATCCTTTTTAAAAACTATTTTCAACTGTGGTAAAATACACAGAATATAATTCACCATCTTAACCATTTTTAAGTGTGCAGTTCAATGGTTTCAAGTACATTTACGTTGTTGCGCAACCGTCACCACCATCCATTTCTAGAACTCTTTCTATCCTGCGGAAACGGAAACTTTGTACCCCTTAAACAATCATTTACCATTTCCCCCCCTCTCCAGCCCTGGGAACCATCTTTCTACATTTCTACTTTCTGTCTCTATGAACTGGACTACTCTAGGTACTTCATAAAAGTAAAATCATACAGTATTTGTCGTTTATGTGATTGGCTTATTTCTCTTAGCATAACGTCCTGAACATTCATCCGTGTTGTGGCATACGTCAGAATTTCCTTCCTTTTTAAGGCTTAATAATATTGCATGGTATGTATATTCCACATTTTGTTTATCCATTCATCCATCTATGGATATTTGGGTTGCTTCTACCTTTTGGCTATTGTGACTAATGCTATTATGAACATGGGTGTGAAAATATCTCTTTGAGACTCTCTTTTCAATTATTTTGAGTATATACCCAGAAGGAGAATTGCTGGATCATTTGGAAATTCAGTTTTTAATTTTTTGAGGAATTGTTATATTACCCTCATTTTCTCTTGTTTCGGCTACTACATTAACTTTTTTTTATTTAACATCTTTATTGGAGTATAATTGCTTTACAATGGTGTGTTAGTTTCTGCTTTATAACAAAGTGAATCAGTTATACATATACATATGTTCCCATATCTCTTCCCTCTTGCGTCTTGCTCCCTCCCACCCTCCCTATTCCCACCCCTCTAGGTGGTCACAAAGCACCAAGCTGATCTCCCTGTGCTATGCGGCTGCTTCCCAATAGCTATCTATTTTATGTTTGGTAGTGTGTATATGTCCATGCCACTCTCTCACTTTGTCCCAGCTTACCCTTCCCCCTCCCCATATCCTCAAGTCCATTCTCTAGTAGGTCTGTGTCTTTATTCTCATCTTACCCCTAGGTTCTTCATGACATTTTAATTTTTTTCTTAGATTTTATACATATGTGTTAGCATATGGTATTTGTCTTTCTCTTTCTGACTTACTTCACTCTGTATGACAGACTCTAGGTCCATCCACCTCACTACAAATAACTCAATTTCATTTCTTTTTATGGCTGAGTAATATTCCATTGTATGTATGTGCCACATCTTCTTTACCCATTCATCCGATGATGGACACTTAGGTTATTTCCATCTCCTGGCTATTGTAAATAGAGCTGCAATGAACATTTTGGTACATGACTCTTTTTGAATTTTGGTTTTCTCAGGGTATATGCCCAGTAGTGGCATTGCTGGGTCGTATGGTAGTTCTATTTTTAGTTTTTTAAGGAACCTCCATACTGTTCTCCATAGTGGCTGTACCAATTCACATTCCCACCAGCAGTGCAAGAGTGTTCCCTTTTCTCCAAACCCTCTCCAGCATTTATTGTTTCTAGATTTTTTGATGATGCCCATTCTGACCAGTGTGAGATGATATCTCATTGTAGTTTTGATTTGCATTTCTCTAATGATTAATGATGTTGAGCATTCTTTCATGTGTTTGTTGGCAATCTGTATATCTTCTTTGGAGAAATTTCTATTTAGGTCTTCTGCCCATTTTTGGATTGGGTTGTTTGTTTTTTTGTTATTGAGCTGCATGAGCTGCTTGTAAATTTTGGAGATTAATAACTTCTAATACCTACCTCCCTACCTCCAATCTCCCTCCTCTCATTATACAGACTGCTATCAGAATAAACTATCCAAGGCACAAGATAGATCCCAAGGCTGCTGCCTCTGAGGACAGGAAGTTTACTGAGTCCCCAGAGCCAAGCACAGAGCATGGCTCAAGAGAGCGCTCAATACTGTTAGATGAGTGAATGAATGTGTAGATGGATGGACGGATTAATAGAAACAACTCCCACTTTGCCTTTAATTGTCCTCAAGGCCTACTGAATTAGTACAATCCTTCAATGGCCTGGCATTTGAGACTCCCCATAATACTCATTTAGCAAACACGTATAAAAGCCTAAGAGATCAAAGCTCTGATGCCAAGCCTAGTGGAAAATAAAAGGATAGTCTGTGTTTCAAAACAATTTCCCAGCTTTACTTCCTATTATGCCCCAATACACATTCCTCCAGCTAATTTAAGTGTTTGTCATTTTCAAAACATTTTCTATCCAGAAGTCCCAATCTAGTGGGTGTGGGCCAAGAAAAGTATTTCCTTGGCTGGAAAAGTATTTCATTTGGCATAGTGTTTTAAAAAATATTTGAATTTGAATGTGCTTTGGGGGAAGGGGGAATATACGCTCCAACTATCCTAGTCTCTATACTAGGTCCCCATCACTCATCTACAAAGCCCCCCATAGCCCCTGAAGAAATTGGAGTAAGTTGCAAATACCTCTGAGAAACTGCTTCTGCTTACCATTTAGTTTCCACTTCTCTGCTCGTGGTTTAACCAACTCAAATGTCACTTACTCTTAGAACCCTTCCCTGATTCACCAAATCATAAATTATTGCTCATCTGTTTTCTTATGGTACTCTGACTATTCTATTCTTACAGCATTTATCATATTATTTATATCATAATTATATACTTTAATTATCAGGTCTATGCATGGTAAGGACTTTGAGATCAGGTTCATATTCTTGCTAATCTTATTATCACTCACAAACACAGCCAAAGTGCCTTGGACATGCTAGGTATATAATAAATGTCAAAGTGAACTAAAATTAAGTGGAGAAACTACATTTTTATTTAGGAAAAAAAAAGCAGGCTGGCTTGGAATGAGATTTTACCTTTCGGGTACACTTTATATGTAGATAGATATATTCTGTAAACTTCTAAGTGAAAAACTGTCAGTTATTAGACAGAGCTGGGTCTTCTTTTCCAGGGGAACTCCATGGTGATTTTGTAAATACATGCCTACATATCCATAGTGATAGAGAAATAGGGGTTCTGTGGTCATTTTCTATATGTATGGCCTGAGGTTGGTACTTAACCTCTCTAAGCCTCAGTTTCCCCACATCATGGTGATACTCACCACATGAGGTCACTATGAGAACTAAATGATACAATATATAGAAAGCACTTAGCACAGAGCATCACACATAGTGAATGTTCAATGAATGTTAATTCTATTATCTAAAATTGGCATTAAGATTATCTAAAATGAATAGGAAAAATGTTATTTTGTAATTCTCCTTTAAGTTTGTATGGTATTAAAAAATACACATACCAATTATATAAGCTCTTATTCATCACCCAAATCCCTAAGGCAATTCATTATTATTCTTCATTTACATTTTAAGGTATAATTAAATTTGAAGATATTAAGAGTTCTTTTATTATGAACCTTATTTGGAATAATAAAAGGAAGATTAACCTTACAAAAAACTCTTCAAAATGTACAGTTTTTATTTGGTTCCTTGCCTGCTCTGTGAGCTTTCCCATCAATTAGACATCTGGAACATTTCCAGATAAAAGAGTTTGAAGATACTGAGACTTTTGTTCCCAGAAATAGATTTGACTCCCTGCCTAAGTTTCTGCTAAGAAAAGCATAAAATCAAGATAATATAGCCTTTTTGGCAGAGAACTGGAAAGTCAGAGCATAGTTAGATTTACACTACAGTTGCAAAGATGAGTGAATAAATTTTCCATCACTAGATACAATGGCTTTATTACATTTAATTAGAACTTCAAATGTTTATGTTCTGCCTGATCATTCTCCTTCAGTCAACAACAGTAAAGGACAAATAAACTGTCTAAAAGTAACTGGTATTTTAGGACATTTTTTTGTTGTTTTGTTTTTTTCTGTGCCTGAAATAAATCATTTGTACCAAAAATGTTCTTATGTTTCCCAAAATATGTTCAAATGTTACAGTTAAAACTAATAAAGTGTTAATTCTTCTTTAATAACTAGTTGAAAAACTCATACAAAATACTAAAATAAATGCAAAACGTATGTTAATTGGAAAACATTTTAAAACCCACTCAGTTGAAAAAACTAGTTAGGAATAATGTTCTTTGTAATTTATATTCAATACAACATGGACTGGTCCCCTAGCAAATATCTAGGAAAGATATCTGTGGGTCAGAGGCTATTTTCTGAGGACTGGGCACTAGGAGGCATTCATTTGTGGAAAAGGAAGTAAGTCAGAATGATTCTGTTTCTTCAAGTCTACACAGGTACTTCATATACAAGCTGAAATCGGAACCAATACTCACGAAGATATTTTCAAATCACTGAAGAATTTGAAAGATATTCAAGATATCCATAATGATGTCACTATCACGATGACGCTGGAGAAGGGAAACAGCCAGCCCTGGGAATAGCGACCCACCTGCAAATTCATTCACTCATTCACTCGCTCATTCATTCATTCATTCATTCATCCACATGCATTGATCAACTGCCTACGCTGTGGCAGGCACTATGATAGATGCTGTAAAGACAGCTAGGACAAGATTCTTGTCCCCAAGGATATCAGAATCTAGGAAGAGGGAAAATATAGGAAGATTTAAATTCTATGGGGATAACTGCTAAAACAGACATATGGACCAAATTATATGGGGAAAAAAATCAGAAGATTTAGTAAATAACAACCACGATGAAGTCAGAGAAAGGTGTGTGCACATTCACACACACTCACATAAAACAAAATTTCAGCCAGGGATTAGAAAATAAGTAGGAGTTTGCTAGGTGGGGTATGTATAGATGTAACAGGAGGATGGAAAGGTAGTTGGGTCAAAAGAGCATCTTAGATAAAAGCATGGAGTTGTACAGGGGAGTGATGTGTTCAGAGTACATGAGCCAGAATTTTCTACAACTGAAGATGTAGCTAAGGTGGTAGCTAACGGTCTTATAAAGAAACTTAAATTTTTGAATTTAATTTTTTAGATTAAGGTAGTGGGGGGAGTCTCATGGTTACATTTTAAAGCAAGGAAACCAGAGGCCAGGATCCCAGGCTGCTGAAACAGTCTCAGGGAGACTCTGAGAGCCTAAATCACTGCGATGACAGCTGGAGTGGAGAAGGAGCTACAGAAACACGTCAATAGTCTTACTGACCATATCAGCTGAGCTTCTGCCTTGGAAGGGAAATTTTTCTGAGATGATTGACAGAACAAGTAAGGCAGAGGCACTATATGAAACTGCTGCATTAAGAACCTAGCGGAGGGACTTCCCTGGCAATCCGGTGGTTAAGACTTCGCCTTCCGATGCAGGGCGTGTGGGTTCAATCCCTGGTCGGGGAGTTACGATCCCATGTGCCTCGCATCCAGAAAAACGAAAAAACATAAAACAGAAGCAATACTGTAACAAATTCAATAAAGACTTTAAAAATGGTCCACATCAAGGGACTTCCCTGGTGGCACAGTGGTTGGGAATCTGCCTGCCAATGCAGGGGAAACGGGTTCAAGCCCTGGTCCAGGAAGATCCCACATGCCATGGAGCAACTAAGCCCGTGCGCCACAACTACTGAGCCTGCGCTCTAGGGCCCGTGGGCCACAACTACTGAGCCTGCGCTCTAGGGCCCGTGGGCCACAACTACTGAGACTGCACTCTAGGGCCC